>NC_081415.1:305152637-305338992 GCF_030272615.1 Cryptomeria japonica
GAGTGGTTGAGGAGAAAAGCATAGTTGCATTATTATGTGAAAATCATGACCGAAAGAGATGGAAGAGTCTCATTAAAGCCACATAATATGCAAATGACAAGATGTATTTGGATGAGTGGTATAAGGGCACGATATTGTTTTGGGGGGCTAAAGTGATTTGGGTCCAAGAAGAACGACACATAAATGGCATTGTCTTCTTCCTTATGAGGATTGTTCGAGTCCCTCTGATTGTTGTTTCTATGTGTTGTACTATGGAGACTTTGAACCCAAGAGGCCAAGCATAGGAACCGTGAGAGGGGACACATGAGCGGTCAAGAGGGACATTAAAGGTGAAAATATTTGGTTGAAAGAGCATACAATGTGTGATAGAGACCATAAATATAAAAAAATGGATATTGGGGGGCGCTTGTATGTTTCAAAGGCACAAAGTGGCATGAGTTTGATTAAATAAATGGCAATGAGTTCTATAGAGAAATCCTTGAATTTTGTAAATTGGCAATGAATCTTAGGGCATACCCCATGCTAGAATCAGCTTTTATCTTTAAAAGCAGTTGATTTGCAAGTAATTTGAAATGCATTGGTTAATCTCAGTGTCCTATGTTCTCAGATTAATATGCTTGTGTCTTCTCCTCAGTAATGATAAGAGAGGTGAGGTCATTTTTTAAGGAAGGCATCGAGAAAAGGGTAAGGAGTAGTAAAAATAAAAATATTACACTTGGGCATGAGCATCTCTAGATAGCATATGTGGTAGAGTGAAAGGACTCAGAAAAGAGTATTATCCAGATGTTCGATCAAAAGGAAAAGTTGCAGTTTTTACTCAAGTTATAAAATGATGTCCAAATCTTTTGGCTTGTACTCAAAGAAGGTGAATATTTTAAGGTACTTGGGGCATGATACAAGGTTAACGTATGTGGTCTGCATAACAAACACATAAAGAAGATTTCAAAGGCAAATTAGAAAAATTTCATTCAGAAGGGCAGACTGCAGCTGTGGATTGTTTATTTCAACTATGAGGGAAATAATTCCATAGGAAGGCATACTGTAACAAATTCAACAAAAGGGAAATATTCATGTACAAAAGGCAAGAAATAAGAAATATGACAAAGAATCTCCATCCAAAAGGGATAATTTCCATTTCCAATTAGAGGAAAAATAGCAATGCTATAGGTGAAATGCTTTTACCAGAAAATGTTTCATGGGTAAATAGGGGGTAAATCACAACAACATGACATGTCCAGTAATTTTGAAATTATTTACCCTAGGGGAAATATTATACTTGTTTGTGGTAAGGAATTTTAGTGGCTTGTTGTTGGAATATTATTTCATTAAAGGGATAAAATGCAGTTGTGATTATTTTCAGTCTCACTCAAAATGTGTTTCTAATTAGAGAAAATGCATATAGAAAATAACAAGAGCTAGGCAGCAACTATTGAAAAGGGTAGATGCAATAGGTAAAGTATTTTCTATCTAAAATGGAATCTTTTTGGGTGACTAGGAGACTGCAGAAAATAGGGTTTTGTCATTTTTGGGCCTGAATTGAAAAGTGAGCTCCTAGCACAGAGAGGGCAACAAACTAAAAATAGAAGGTTTTAGTTAATGGGCCATATTTTGAGCTTGACAAGCTACTACTACAGGATTTTTCAAATTTTCAAGAAATCTTCAACAGGCTCAAGGTACAGATTGAGGATAAAAAATGGGAGAAAGTGCAGATTTTAATTACAAAATCCTAAGATGACAAGGTGCGCATTTTGGGGAAGGAATTTAAAATTCCTAAAAAATCAACAAGCTAATGAGATGCATTCGAGGGCTAATTTAGGGTTTTTTCCTTACATCTTCTTATTCTCTTATTTCCTCATTCTCATAAGGTTCCAAATTTTTTCAAGTTTTCAGCTCCAAGTGAGCATTGTATTGTAATTTGTAGTGCAGGAATTAATGTAAGATAGAGTTTATTGTTCAGTTTGTAGTCACTTAGTTGTTTTAAAATAGTTTTGTAACCAAAATGTAAGCATGTTTAAGTGAAGCAGTCACTAGTGAGGAGGGACCTCAAGGAGATCAGTCCAAACTAGTCAGCAAGAGTAAATACAATGGAAACACACAAACATGATGGAGACAATGCAGAACAGATAGTTTGAGCACTTGAAGCAATCACCGATGAGGAGGGGCCTCAAGGAGATCACTCCAAACTGGTCAGCAAGAGTAAACACAATGGAAACACATAGACATGATTGAGGCAATGCAGAACAGATAGTTTTATTGCATGAAATTTGATTACATCCAACCCGTAACAACCGGGTTACAACATACCGGCACAAAGGCCTGGTAGAATAGGTCACACTGGGACCTTGAATCGAAAGATCTATCTTCTAGGCATAGTCTAACTCTGATTGATTCTAATGAATCTTCAATTGATTCTAATTGATTACATTCTGTAGAATTATTACAAATATATATATCGATCCAAAGGATCTGGTCAACCCAAAAGGGATCAAAACTCAAAGAACAAGACCTAACGTACAAAATGAATAAGGTCGGCCTCTACCAAGAGATTCCTCTAAAAAATCCAAAGTATGAAACATAGAAGGTCGGTCACACACCAAGAAACATTGAGATCAACGTCCAAGGCTCCACAAAATTTAGAATGGGTTCCGATAGATCACCAGAATAGGTCTCAGGCAACTGGTAACAAAGGAACAACTGGTAACAAGAAACTATCAAGAAAACCGGTAGCGATATCTTGTCGAAAAGTGATCCAAATGAGATGCAGTTTGAAATTAAGAAATATGATCAAGTCTTCAAGTAGAATCCAACTCTACAGGATCTAGTGAGCCAAAACTGGGACACATAGAAAGGAAATATTTTTGGTTGATGCAAGATTGTTGTGAACCGGGGATGCTCTTGCATCATACATATGAGGTTAATAAAAAAGTGAGCCTCTCAAATTGTTGGGGTTAGAGGGAAACCAAGGTGGTCTACCTTTACCTAAGAAATCCAAGATGAATTTGGTTTTCTCTTCCACTTCACAAGATATTCTTTGTACTGACTGTTCCAGGTACTATGCCCAATCCTATTACCCAATATCTCTTCAATATAATCTAGTTCCTTCCGGGGCAATTATTTCTCCAAGATCTGAAACACTATCCTCACTAAATTTTGGTTCATAGTACTCATGAAGATCTACAAAGTTGAATATAGGTGAAATACTTAGGCTATTTGGTAGCTGTACTTCATATGCATTTCCAGAATTGAACTTCCTCAAAATATTACAGGGTCCAAACTTCTTCATTTGCAATTTATTATAAGTTCCAACTGGGAATCTCTCTTTTCTCAAGTATACCATCACTTCATCGCCAACTTCAAATTCCTTATGTATCCTCTTCTCATCTTCCTTCTCCTTATATTTGTCATTCATATCTTCCAAATATTGTTTAGCTGAATATGTAATGCTACCATGTGATTTGCAAAATCTTCTGCTTCTGAACTCTTCTGGTCTTCACTGCTAATGTCTCTCAATTCTGCTATTCCTCTAGGATGCACTTCAGTAACAATCTCAAAAGGTGTTTCACTGAATTGTTATAGGCAAAATCTGCTTGTGCAAGGATCAAATCCCAACTTCCAGTTTTATCTCCCACTAAACATCTGAACAAGTTTCCCAAAATGTGGTTAACTACTTTTGTCTCTCCATTAGTCTATGGATGAAAAAAAGGAATTGAATTTCAAATTTGTCTTCATCTTCTTCCAAAGTGTTCTCCAAAAAATAGCCTACAAACTTAGTTTCTCTATCTAAAACTATGCTCTTAGGTAATCCATGCAATCTCACCACTTCCTTGAAAAATAGGTCTGCTACATGCAATGCATCTGATATTTTCTTGCAAGGTATCAAATGAGCCATCTTTGAAAATCTATCCACTACCACAAATATAGAATCATTCCCTCTCGATGTCTTAAGAAATCCAAGTACAAAATCCATGCTTATATCCTCCCAAGGTCTTACCGATACTGTCAAAGGTTTATACAATCCCACATTCTGACTACTACCTTTTGCAACTTGACAAACTCTACAACTCTGCACATATCTCTTAACATCCTTATGAATTTTGGGCCAAAAGTACTTCTCACTCACCAATGCAACTATTTTATGAATGCCAAAATGTCCAGCTAAACCTCCGCTATGCTTCTCTTTTATCAGATTCTCTCTCATGGAACTCTTAGGTATGCATAAATGAACTAACTTGAATAGCATCCCATCCTGAATGAAATAATCCAACCATTTGCTTCTATCAACCATAATTGGTTCTCTACATTCTTTCTAAGGTTCTAAAAAATATGGGTCTTCATCATACAAGGTCTTCATATCTTAAAAACCTAATACTGTCACTCTCATCTATGTCAGCAAATTCCTTCTCCTACTCAATGCATCAGCAACTTTGTTATATTTCTCACTTCTATGCTTTAGTACAAAGGTTTAACTCTACAATAATTCCACCGATCTCATGTCTTTGATTCAACTTACTCTGACTATTAAAATATTGCAAAGCTTGATGATCAGTATATGACACAAACTCCTTAGGAAACAAGTAATGTCTCCATTTATTTAAGGCTTGAACTATGGCATAAAATTCTTGATCATACATTGAATATCTCTTCCAAGAATCATTCAATTTCTCATTGAAATATGCTACTGCTCTCCCTTCTTGACTCAAAACTGCTCCTATTATTGTTCCACTTGCATCACAATCCACTTGAAATACCTTATTTAAATCCAATAAAGCCAACACAGGCTACTCAGTGACTTTCTGCTTCAACAATTCAAAACTTTCGTTTGCTCTGGTGGTCCACTTGAATTCCTTCTGATCTCCTCTCATGGTCTCAATCATAGGGTTACAAATTGAACTGAAATTTATGATAAACTTCTGGTAAAAACTAGCCAATCCATGAAATGATCTTACCTATCCAATGCTTTCCGGTGTAGGCCACTCAACAATGGTTTTCACTTTCTCAAGGTCTATCTTCAAACCATCCTTAGATATCACAAAGCCCAAATAGACTAACTCATCCTTCATGAAAGTGCACTTCTTGATATTGATTAGCAACTTTTATTCTCTCAACCTCTGTAAAACTTGTCTTAACTGTAACAAATGCTCCTCATTTGTCTTACTAAAAATCAGAATGTCATCCAAATACACAATAACAAACTTACCCAAGAATTTCTTCAATACCTCATTCATCAACCTCATGAAAGTACTCGGTGCATCAGTCAATCCAAAAGGAATCATCAACCATTCATATAGTCTTTCATTTGTCTTAAATGTTGTCTTCCACTCATCACCTTCTTTGATCTCGATCTTATGATATCCACTCTTCAAATCTATCTTTGTAAAGTATTTTCTCCACTCAAACAATCCATTATGTCATCCATCCTAGGTAAAGGAAACTGATATTTCACTGTGATCTTGTTTATTACTCTTGAATATTTACACATCCTCCATTCTCCATTCTTATTAGGTGCTAATACTACTAGTACTTCACAAGGGCTCAGACTTTCCCTGATCAAACCTTTCTCCAACAACTCCTGCACTTGTCTATTCATTTCTTCACTTTCTATCAGTTTCAACCGGTGTGTAGCTTTGCTAGGCAAACTAGCTCTAGGAACCAAGTCCATGCAATGACTAATACTTCTAACAGATGGCAATCCATCAGATACATTATCTGAAATGATATCCTCATATTCTATTAGCAAATCTCTTATCTTTGTTGGGTGTTCTCCTTTCAGTTCAGCTCTCTCAGTCTTCTTGGGAATTAAGGCAAAACACACATTCTCATGTCTCAATCCATCCGTGAATTTCCTTCCATCTACTAAACAGATTCTAGTTTTTTTTCAAACTTCACTCTTCAAAGGTTCCTCCAAAGGTAACAAGGTTTAATTCATCCCATTGGCCAAAATAGTGTATGTATTCTTCCTCCCATCATGTATTGCCTATCTATCAAATTGCTAAGGTCTTCCCAATAAAAGATGACATATATCCATAGGCATAATATCACACAAAAATTCATCACGATAATTCCCAATTTTCAATTTTACTAAACATTGTTCACTTACTAACAACTTATGTTCATCCTGAATCTATGCTCTATGATAAGGCTTAGGGTATTTCAATCTTTCCAATCTCAACTTATTCACCATCTCTTCTGAAACAAGATTATCTAAACTACCACTATCAATAACAACTTTACAGCACTTACCGTATACCTTACATATGGTCTTGAAAAAGTTCTTCCTCTACAAGGGTTCTTCATCTCCTCCGATATGACACAAAGCTCTCCTCATCATCAACATTTATCCATTTTCTGGTTTATTGTCTAATCCGGTTGGGTTTTCTTCCACCATTGTTAATCTTTCGGTAGCCTATGTCTTCTTACATTTAAATGCATGGTGTCCTTCTCCTCCACACTTAAATTAGGTTCCTCTAAATTTCCTCTTGTCTTGTCTTCCAAAGTTCTCATTCTGATAACCATCTGGTTCTCTCCTCCAGTAGAAATTTCTATCATCCATCCAATATGAATTACCTTCCTTGCTCACTTCCTTGTCCTTGTTCTGATCTATATTGGTTCCTCTTCCTCTAGTATATCCTCTTCCTCCTTGAAATATTCCTCAGGTAAACCTTCCACCTCTACCTCTTTATCTCTTCTCATGTCTTTTGTTCAATTTCTCTTCAGCCTTCATTGCATACCAGTAAACCTCTTCAACACTCTCCAATTTGATCATACTAAGTTCGTCTTGTATACACATCCACAATCCATTCAAATATCTTACAATTTGTTCAACTTCATCATCAACATTTCCCGATCTGATGTTCAATTTGTAAAATGCTTCAGTGTACTCCTTCACACTACATTCCTTCTATCTCAGATTCTGCAACTTCCGAAACAAATCCACTTGATAATTCATCAGGAAAAACATTGATTTCAACTTAAAAATCATCCTATCCCATGTCTTAATCTTTTCTTTACCTCTTCTTTGTCTATCAACTTGCAAATGCTCCCACCAAAGAGATGCATGACCTTTCAACTTCGTATAGGCATATTTCACCTTCCTCTCTTCTGCAGTGTTTTCAAAATCAAAATACTTCTCCATCTCAGAGATAAAATCCATCAATTCATCTGATTGTAACTTCCCATCATATTTCGATGGGGTAAAATGAAGTTTAGTGTTCACCCTACTCAAAATCCTTAAAAACCTTTCTTCATCCGGATAAACTGTTAGTAGGTTCACTTGTTCTATCAAGACTTCTTCTCCTTCATCTTTGCTCACATCCTCAATATGTCAGCCTCTTCTCTAGGTTGTCTCCATGGCTTCTAACTGGGCTTCTATTCCTCACAACATCTCCATTATAGCAGGGTTTGATGAATAATGATGAATAGTTAGTACCAAACCGGTACTGAGAAGGGGGGGTGAATCAGTACAGACAAAAAATTTCCCTAAACTAGTTTGACTGCAAAGACTGCACTTAACTGGTAACCAGTAACATCAATCTAAATCAGGGCACTACCAGTAAAACATGGTGAGAGTGTGAAAGACATAAAATAGTAAACGCTTAGATCTCTACACAATCTAATATCTCATTTCCACTTCACCTGTATGCATAAACAAGTAATATATCATGAGAAATATAATGAATGTCGATTCAACATGCTTTACCACTTGATAGAGAATATTAAAGTATCACATGAAAAGCCTCACACATGACACACTGATTTTTCACGTGGAAACCCAACTTGGAAAAACCACGGTGGGGATGAATACCCACAAGCTGTTCTTTGAACTATTCTGAAGTCTGCTCTGTTAGGAGCCTATTCTGGTTAAAGACTTTTTACAATAGGCTCTACTAGGAACGGATCCTACTAGGGATCACTCGGTTAAAGGTTAGAACCCTGTTAAAGGTTACCACGCAAGAGGATTTGAAGAAATCATTGAATTGAGTCACCATGTTAAAGGATTTACACAAAATCCTATTAAAGCTACCCAGTTAAGGGATTTTACAATTGCTGAAATGGTTAGAAGTCAAGAGGTAATACACTAATCTGATAACAACACTCAATGCCAAGGAAAATCCACTTTAGCTCCTTTGCTTCTACAATCACACTCTGCAGGTATCAACACACTTCTTTGGTTTGGCAAGAATCAAGTATCTCTTCACTTGGATACACACATATCATTTTCCAACAACTTCAAAATGAAAAACATCGTTAGCCTTATAGGAAACAGATAGGTCGGTAGCATAAACCCTAAACCCTATACATTTAGGTTTAACAATTCAATCGGTTCAATCCTGCCCATTAATCATACCGCATTGAATACAATAGTCTTGAACAAATCTCAAGACGTTCTCCAACATTCATTCTTTGCCACTTCAAGAAGTTGATAACCCATCACGCACTCTCCACCATTTACAGAGACTTTGCACATTCCCAAGGTAGATAGGATCAATCTCCATGCAAGATCCTTAAGGAAATCCTTCATGCGCACAAGGCTAATGTGGCAGCACTATCTAATCTTCATTACAATGCTAACTTGTCACAAGATGTCATCAATTGAATCACACAGGCTTGGAATGCATCAACCGGAAACCCTGAAGTTGAGACTACCAACCAGTAGTCATGCCAAATGAAACCCTGATACAAAACTTCCCATATACCGGTTCTCATTCCAACATACTGCTTCACTTTTTTACATATACTAGTTTGCTTACTTCAATATAGTGGTTCATATTTCAGCATATTAACATCAATGACAACATACAATATCATCATGTCATCAAGCTCTGCACATATGCCAACAATCTCCCCCTTTGGCATTGATGGCAATATACAAAGATATCTACCTTCTTCACATCTTCTCCCCAATATTGAAGATATCTTCTCCACTTCACATCTTCTCCCCAATACCACAGATTTCTTCTCCGCTTCACATCTTCTCCCCCTTTGACAACAATGCCAAAGTGGAGGCACGGACAACTATGTTCCACTATGTTGCTTCCCTAAGGAGTAGCATCCTTCAACACACCAATCCTGAAAAAGATTTATCAATGCAATACCTGACTGATGTGGAGCACACACCTTTAGTTCACCTCTTGAAGGGGAAGCACCCCTAATTCACCTCTTAAATAGGTAAAAATAGCCTTCAGTAGAGGCTTGGTGAATATGTCTGCTAATTGCTCCTTACTAGAAATATGTTCCAATACAACCTCTTTGTTCTGAACCTTCTCCCTCAAGAAATGATACTTGAGCTCGAAGTGCTTGGTTCTAGCATGTAAAACCGAATTCTTGGAAATATTAATTGCACTTGTGTTGTCACAAAATATACTTATCGATTCAAATATAGGAACTATGAAGCCACTTAATACATGCTTCATCCAAATTTTCTGGGTGTAGTTCATAAATGCTGCAACATATTTCGCTTCTACTATAAACTGAGAGATACAACTCTGCTTCTTACTCATCCATGAGAATAGTCTACCACCAAGAAAGAATGCACCACCAGTTGTGCTCTTCTAGTCATCCACGTTACCAACCTAATCAGCATCTGTAAACACTTTCAGGTTGAAATCATTACTGTATGGATACCATAATCCATAGTCAATAGTTCCCTACAGATATCTAAGAATCCGCTTGACTGCTACCAAGTGGGATTCTCTTGGACTTTTCTGGAACCATGTAGTAATGCCTACTGCATGTACAATGTCTGGTCTGATATATACTACATAGTGCAACTTACCAATCATTGATCAGTATTCCTTCTCATTCACCAACGCCGAGTCATCCTCTTTTGATAATTTACAACTGGTCACCATCGTTGTACCAACCGGTTTGTTGTCTTCCATGCCAAATGTCTTCAATACCTCTTTGACATACTTGGACTGAGTGATAAAGATTCCATCTTTCATTTGTTGAATCTGTAGTCCAATGAAGAACTTAATCTCACCTATAAGTGACATCTCAAATTCCTTCTTCATCTCATCTGCAAAATCATGACTCATCTTGTCATCTCCACCAAAACTTATGTCATCAACAAATACTTCACAAAACAGAATCTGATATCCTTTTGACTTCAAATAGATATTGTTATCTTCACTTGTTCTTTCAAATCCAATCTTCACAAGATGGGAGTGTAAGTGTTCATACCATGCTCTAGGTGCCTGATTCAATCCATACAAGGCTTTATGTAGCCTACACACTATGTCATTGTCTTCTGATAGGGCAAACCCATCTAGTTGCTCTATATACACCTCCTCTTCAAGTATTCCATTCAGAAATGTAGATTTTACATCCATTTGATATACTTTGAATCCCTTGAAGGCTACATATGCAAGAAGCATACTAACTCCTTCCAATCTAGCTACTGGAGCAAAGGTTTCTCCATAGTCTTCTCCTTCTTCTTGAGCATATCCCTTACACACCAGTCTAGCTTTGTTTCTTACCACTATGCCATCTTCATTCAGCTTATTTCTAAAACCCCATTTGGTGCCAATGACATTTTTATGCTCAGGTTTGGGTACCAAAGACCATGTATGATTCTTTTCTATCTGGTCAAGTTCCTCTTCCATAGCCTTGATCCAATCTTCATCTTTATGTGCCTCTTTAAATATTTTAGGCTCAAATTCAGAGATCGTACAAGAATTTTCTCTGAGCTTTCTTCTTGTAATAATTCCTACATCCTTATCTCCTATGATCTACTTTGGATCATGATTCAGCTTTACATACCTAGGAATGATCTTATTTGTTTCCTCTTGCTTTTATTCTTCATCCTCATCTTCATCAGCATCAGCATCTACCAGTGTAGGAGCACTATTACTAGTACTAGGCTAATTTGCAACCGGTTCCCAAAAGGTTACAGCCGGTTCATGTACCGCTCTCTCACTGTTGGTTTCCTCAAGTTTCTCAGAGGTTTCATCAACTCTGACATTAATACTTTCAACAATTCTCTGAGTCCTATTGTTGAAACACTTGAGAGCTTTTCTCTTGGTGGAATATCCTAGGAATATTCCCTCATCACATTTTGCATCAAACTTGCTCTGATGTTCACTCCTCTTGATATAAAATTTGCTACCAAACACTCTAAAGTAGCTTACTATAGGAGTCTTACCAGTCTAATACTCATAAGGTGTTTTATCCTTACCTTTCTTGATGAGTACCCGGTTCATAGTGTAGACTGCAGTGCTCACCGCTTCTCTCCAGAAGGTGTGAGCAACCTTCCCTTGAATCAGCATCATTCTAGTTGCTTCAACTATAGTCTGGTTGTCCCTCTCTACTAGGCCATTCTCCTGTGGAGTGTGGGGGGCAGACAGTTGCCTCTTGATGTCGTTCTCTTCACAGTACTTGTTGAATTCATCGGAAGTGAATTCTCCTCCTTGGTCAATTCTTAGGCACTAAATCCTCTTACCACTTTCCTTTTCGACTAGTGCTCTGAAAGCTTTGAACTTTCCAAAATCTTCAGACTTGTCTTTCAAGAATGTGACCCATGTCATTCTAGTGTAGTCATCAGTGAGAATCATAAAGTACCTATCTCCCTACACACTCCTAGTTTTCATAGGACCACACAAATTAGTATGCACAAGATCAAGTAACTTGTCTGCAGTGAAAGGTTTACCTTTGAAGGTTGAGGAAGACATTTTCCCCAGTTGACACTCTCTGCACAAAGGATTCTCTAGTTTTCTTAGCACAGAAAATCCTCTAACTCCCTTGATCTTACTGGCCTTCACAACATTATCAAAGTTTACATGGTAGAGTCTCCTATGCCATATCCAGCTATCATCAAACTTAGCCATTAGACATGTACTGATATTTGCATTTAGCTGAAATAAGTTACCTTTGGTCTACAAACTGGTGGCCATTAGTTCACCACTCTTTCCTTTTATTTTGCACACTCCATCTTTGAATTCCAGAGTGAGTCCATTATCATTCAACTAGGCAACACTCAAAAGGTTGTTCCTAAGACCTTCTACCCAGTACACATTATCAGCACTACTTTTTCCATTTAGAGAGATGGACCCTCTACCTTTTACCATACATGGTGCATCATTACCAAATCAGACCACACCACCATCATACTCTTCTATAGAAAGAAAATTACTCCGGTCACTAGTCATGTGGTGAGAACAACCACTATCAATAATCCACTCATTGGAATTATCAAAGCGGGAGACAAGAGCCTTCTTGTCTGACATATCTTCCTTAACTGCTACAAACACAATGTCTTCACTTTCTTCATCTTCTGATTCCTCATCAGTGACACCTTCATCAACTGCTACAAAACAGTTTCTCTTATTTCCTCCTTTGAACTTATTGAACTTCTCTGGTTTGTCCTTATTATCACCATTAGGATAGTTTATAGTAATGTGTCCTATCCTATTGCAAGAAAAGCATTTCAAAAGGATCTTACCTCTGTATTTACCAGTTCCCTTAGGAAGTCTCTTGGCAAGAAGAGATTCAAATTCCATCAAGATCTCCTCATCATCCATTTCTCTGCTTTGTCCTGGTTCACAACTGGTACTAGCTTCTTTTCCCTTTCTAGATGGTGCAGCAGATGCTCTAAAGGCTGATTCAGTCTTCAGAATACTGCCATCATAATTATTTAGCTCATATCCAGTCAACTTAGCAATGGTGGGGTCTAGGGATACCTTTGTCTTGTCTATAGACCTCAACTCCTAAATAGAAGTAACCCTTATTGCATAGACCGGTAATAAGGATCTCAAGACTTTGCTAACAACAGTGGAATCATCTATTTTACCTCTTGCACTCTTGATGTCTCCAACAACAGTTTTGATTCTTATTTCATATTATTGAATGGTCTCTCCTTCAACCATCCGCATGTCTTCAAACTTTCCTCTAAGGCTCTCTTCCTTAGCTTGTTTCACATTCTCATCATTGCCATAGATATTCTCTAGAGCATCCCATACTTCTTTGGGATTATCTTTATCCTAAACATCAATAAACTCAATGTTAGATAGACTGCTAATTAGGGCTTCCATGACTTGCCCATTCTCTTGAATCTCTCTTTTTTGATCATCGGTGAGAGTACCAGTAGGAATAACATAACCATTCACAAATAGCTCCACTGTTGAGCACCAATGCTTCTGATGTAGATCTTCATTTTGTTCTTCCATACCTTAAAGTTATCTTTGTTTAACTTTGGACCTTCCCTCTTCATCATTAGAGTAGGATCTTTTGCTCAAGCGGTTAAGCTTACAACACAGAGGACCTGGAAGATGCTCTGATACCAATTGATGAATAATGATGAACAGTTAGTACCAAACTAGTACTGAGAGGGGGGGTGAATCAGTATAGACAAAAACTTTCCCTGAACCAATTTGATTGCAAAGACTGCACTTAACTGGTAAATAGTAACACCGGTCTAAATCAGGGCACTACCAGTAAAACACAATGAGAGTATGAAAGACATAAACCGGTAAATGCTTAGATCTCTACACAATCTAATATCTCATTTCCACTTCACCCGTATGCATAAATAAGTAATAAATCATTAGAAATATAATGACTTCTTGTTCAACATACTTTACCACTTGACAGAGAATATTAAAGCATCACATGAAAAGCATCACACATGACACAATGATTTTTCACATGGAAACCCAACTAGGAAAAACCATGGTGGGGATGAATACCCACAAGCTGTTCTTTGAACTCTTCTAAAGTCCGCTTTGTTAGGAGCCTAGTTCGATTAAAGACTTTTTACAATAGGTTATGCTAGGAATCAATCCTGCTAGGGATCACCGGTTAAGGGATGGCTAAATACTCAGTTAAAGGTTACCTCGTAAGAGGATTTGAAGAGCTCATTGAATTGACTCACCCTGTTAAAGAATTTACAGAAAAGCCTATTAAAGCTACCTGGTTCAGGGATTTTCCAATTGTTGAAATGGTTAGAAGTCAATAGATAATACACTAATCTGATAACAACACTCAATGCCAAGGTAGATCCACTTTGGCTCCTTTTCTTCTGCAATCACACTCTGTAGGTATCAAGACACTTCTCTGCTTTGGCAAGAATCAAGTATCTCTTCACTTGGATACACACATAACATTTGCCAACAACTTCAAAATGAAAAACATCATCGACCTTATAGGAAACAGATAGGTCAGTAGCATAAACCCTAAACCCTAAACATTTAGGTTTAACAATTCAATTGGTTCAATCCTGACCATTAATCATACTGCATTGAATGCAACAGTCTTGAACAGATCTTAAGATGTTCTCCAATGTTCAATCTTTGCCACTTCAGGAAGTTGATAACCCATCACGTGCTCTCCACCATTTACAGAGACTTTGCACATTGCCAAGGTAGATAGGATCAATCTCCATGCAAGATCCTCAAGGAAATCCTTCACACGCACAAGGCTGATGTGGCAACACTATCTGATCTTCATTACAATGCTAACTCATCACAAGATGTCATCAGTTGAATCACACAGGCTTGGAATTCATCAACCGGAAACCTTGAAGTTGAGACTACCAATTGGTAGTCATGCCAAATGAAACCCCGATACAAAACTTCCCATATACCAGTTCTCATTCCAACATACTGCTTCACTTTTTCACATATATCGGTTCACAATATCATACCGATTCTCACATATACCAGTTTGCTTACTTGAATATACCAATTCATACTTCAGCATATTGACATCAATGACAACATACAATATCATGTCATCAAGCTCTGCACATATGCCAACAAGGTCTGCATTCCCACTTGATCCACCATTCCCAGTTCCTCTTCGCACCATTGATTCACACTAGTCCTCTGCAATTGCAAGTTGGATCCGCAATCTGCCACCCTATAATATAATTCAGGACATGCAACCTCTATAATGAAACTTCACTCTGATACCACTTGAAGCACTCACCGCTGAGGAGGGACCTCAAGGAGATCATTCCAAACCGGTCAGCAAGAGTAAACACAACGGAAACACATAGACATGATGGAGGCAATGCTGAACAGATAGTTTGAGCACTTGAAGAAGTCACCGATGAGGAGGGACCTCAAGGATATAAGTCCAAACTGGTCAGCAAGAGTAAACACAATGGAAACACACAGACATGATGGAGGCAATATGGAAGAGATAGTTTTATTGCATGAAATTTGATTACATCCAACCCATAACAACTGGGTTACAACATATCGGCATAGTCTAACTCTAATAAATTCTAATGGATCTTCAATTGATTATAATTGATTACATTCTAAAGAATGATTACAAATATATATATCGATCCAAAGGATCTGGTCATCCCAAAAGGGATCAAAACCTGAAGAACAAGACCTAACGTGCAAAATGAATAAGGTCGGCCTCTGCCAAGAGATTCCTCTAGAAAATCCAAAGGATGAAACGTAGAAGGTTGGCCACATGCCAAGAAACATCAAGATCAACATCCAAGGCTCCGCAAGCTTCAGAATGGGTTCTATTAGATCACCAGAATAGGTCTCAAGCAACCGGTAACAAAGGAACAACCGGTAACAAGAAACTGTCAAGAAAACCGATAGTGATTTCTTGCCAGAAAGTGGTCCAATTGAGATGTAGTTTGAAAGTAAGAAAGATGATCAAGTCTTCAAGTAGAATCCAACTCCATAGGATCTGGTGAGCCAAAATCGGGACACACAGAAAGGAAAACTAAAACTACAAACAAAATAGAAAGGAAATATTTTTGGTTGATGCAAGATTGTTGTGAGTCGGGGATGCTCCTGCATCATTAAGTGTTTTTGCAGATGTCTCCTCATGTATAACCATCATTTTATGAAGTGAATGATCAAGCATCATTTGTTTTGTCCCAGCAGGTCCTGGTGTTTGTTTTATTTTTTGCTTCTCTTCAGGGAAGAGATTAAACTACTCTAAATAGGATAATGAAATAGTGTAATGTGCATTGAGGATTTTCAAGAATGGTTGTAAAAAAATAGAAATGAAAATATTAATGTAATGCATTGATATTGTGAACTGACTGGTTATAAGTCAATCTATTTGGGTTAAATGTGCATGTTGAAAGTTAACTCTACTACACAAGTGAAGGCATGGGTTATGGGCTTGTACCCATATTTTATAATCAATTGTATTCTCTTTAAAATATCTTTTCTTTTCAATTCATAGGAGTAGGATTAGTGTAGAAATCTAATCCTAATGGTTTCCTAAATGCTTATAAACTAAGGTTGTAGCCAAAACTAGGAGTTTATCCATTTCTTTGGCAAATTTTTATTGGGATAATCTGTTGTATTTTGTAATGTCATGAGTGTTATAAGTTATAAGTTGTTTTGACATTACTTAGGCTGACCCTCCTTGGTCTCACAGAGCCAAAAGTGTAGGATATTTCAGTCTTGTTACTGAATCTTGTCCATTGGCCAAATCCTATTCTTGGTGTGTTGATGAGTTAGTGGCAATTTCTCTAGGACTTAGAATATGTTGATTTGGGAACCAACAACATGTACATAGCTTAAAATGTCCTAAAAATATCCTAAAAGTTGAAAATGTCCTTAAAAGAAAATACCAAAAACATTTGAAAAATGATCTTGAAGAAATCTCCAAAAACATCAAAAATAATCAAAACCCTAAAAATTAGAAAAAAAAAAAATCCAAAAACAAACATCATTTTCTTCCATGAATAAACGTGTCCTTTATAATAGACAAAAAAATTCAGCAGACATGGACAAAAAACTTATAATACTGCACTTATCAAATCACATATCAACAAGCAATCTATCAATCAGATCAACATGTCAGACAAATCAATTTATTGCATCTATCGATCAATCAACATATCAACTTGTCCTTTGTCCAACAATCACTTGTCTTATACGGAGTGCAATATAATTGAAACATGTGTCCATCTTATATGAGGTATTTCATTCCTAAAATTAGACATCGTTATCGTCCTATCAAACACAAACACAAACTATCAACTTTGGCAACAAGATCAAAATGGTTGTTGGTTTGCTTGGTCTAGTGAGTCTTATCTTTTCTTGATTTATCTTTGGTCATGTTCCTATGCTACTCAAAGATATAATTGAGTGATGAGAGTAGCCAAGATGGTTTATGACCTTTTTTAATTGTCTCTCATTTGTGGGATGTTGTTCATGATGTTCTAAAACATGTATGTCTTGGGTGTCTGTGTTGGTTCCGTCACTTTATGACTATTGCACATATCTCGACCCTTGACATATAAAAACCAATTTTTTAGAACACATCATGGACACATTATATATGTCCCATTTGCAAAAGGATAGCATTATCGCTTTGACCATATATGTCACAATGTGATGTATCCGTTTTTTCCATATTAAAATAAAGATCTCTATTGCTAAAAGTGTGCAAAAGAAAGAAAAGGTTTCCTTTATCATTATTCATAACATTTTATTCGTCTAATTTCCATTTTTTTTACTAACCTTTTCTTCCATCAGTCCATTTTAGTCTCTCAATCTATTAGACAGTTCAGATAACCAAAAGACAACTAAGGGGAGGGCAGGGGTGAATCAGTTGTCACAGATTACAGGAACATTTAGAAATTAAACTTTAATATCGAAATAGAAGATAAACCAATTACGCATAAACAATAATCATAAAATAAAAGCCATCCACATAACACAAATATTTGTCCGTGGAAAGCCCAGTAAAGGGAAAAACCACGGTGGGAAGCCTACCCATAGTCAGATAATACTTCCACAGTAAGTATGTGAATTAGAATTGAGGCTCCTACACTTGCAAGAAGGGCAACAGCCTAGAGCATACTGTTCATCACAAAAGGAGCCTCACTGACTACATACAAATCCATACTACAATCTGGAGAAGTGTTTAACTGCAAAAGATAGCATCTCCTATGCCTGAGTTGAGTTTCGGTTAAGCTCAATACCAGAGGACTAAATCCTCTTACATAAACCCAATTCGATCTCCAATGATCGACCAAATCCTCTACCTGAATGATATTACATTATTCGCACATTAAATTCCTTGGCCATGACCTCTTACCTATAATCATGATGATCTACAATGAGATCTTACATCTATATATACAAAACCTTCAACCATAAACAATCAAGTTGGCCACCAAACAATAAAACGATTACATAATTACAAACCATGACTGCTTTAGACCAAACAAATAATATCAACACATAAGACATCTTGGAAATATATCAATAGGTCCTATCCACACGTTACATTAAAGTCGATTCATAACCTAGATCAATTGAGACCAAGTATAGGTCCACATGCTTCAGTAATGATCTCCAACTGCCAAGTCTCGAACAAGATGACCAACAACATCCTAAAACTCCACCAAAAGTTGCACCAACACCACTTATGCAATTAATCAAAGATCTCCATCAAAAGCTCTGCTAGTGAAACCCTCACTGGAACTAGAAACCAATCTTCTAAGCCAACAGGATAGCATCCAATATTCAGACCAAAACCAACTAATCAAATATGAGTATAAGTATCATGAACAAGCCAATTCCATCACCAAATTATACTGAAGCCTACTAGATCATACCGGATCCAAGTTAACCAGAAACCACTCAACCTACCGCGACCAGAAGGGTGTCGGTAAAGCATCCAAACAGCTAGTGTTGGCATCAATGACAAAACATCAATGCAACACATAATCAATTCCACCAAATGGCCAACAATCTCCCCCTTTGGTATTGATGGCAACACTAGATGTGAAAAACATCTAACTACCAAGAAATGCCAAACAAGTCTCCCCTTGTGGAAGACAACCAACAATATCACCCACATATAGCTCTGAATAACAATATCTCTCTCTTTTACATTTCTTATTCATATCTCTCCCATTTTGACTATTTTTTTTCTTTCTTTATCTTTTTCACATAAATATCACTCCCCCTTTGACATCAATGCCAAGACTCTGACAAAAATATCAAAGAAAAAACATAAGCCTCTGAATCTTGAAACTAACTACTCCCCCTGAGCAATAGCACCCTACATCAGTGTTAGAATGAATAGTATCTTTGATAATGCATGTCGGACTGATGTCAAACCTTATCAATCAAGTCTCTACCAAAGGGGCAAAAACTCCCAATCTATCTCTCATGTATTCAAATGATTCTTTGGATAAAGGTTTAGTGAAAATATCTACAATCTTCTCTTTAGTGTTCACATAAACTAGTCTAACTTCATTTGTTTTCAATTTCTCCTTCAAAAAGATATAATTGATAAATGTGTTCTTTGTTTTAGAATGAAATACTAGATTCTTTGATATATCAATAGAAGCAGAGTTATCACAATGAATAACTACCGGTGTATCACAATCCACCTTTATATCCTTCAACATTTTCTTCATCCATAAAACTTGTGTATAGTAAGTAGAAGCAGCAACATACTCAGCTTCAATAGTAGATAAAGAAGTACATGACTATTTCTTGATGATCCATGAAACCAACTTCTTTCTAAGAAAGAAAGCTCCACCGAAAGTGCTTTTTTGGTCATCAACATCTCCAGCCCAATCAGCATTTGTATATGCATATAAAGTAAAGTTATCATCCTTAGGGTACCACAAGCCATATTCTGATGTACCTTGCAAGTATCTAAAAATACTTTTCACCACCATCTCATGATTTTCTCTAGGATCACTCTAAAATATTGAAACAATACAAACAACATTCATATTGTCAGGCCTAGTTTTAGTCAAATAAAGCAGACCTCCAATCATAGATTTGTATCTTGTAGGATTTATCAGTGCAGAAACATCTTTTCTTGTCAATTTCTCACTTGTAACCATAGGTGTACCTATCGGTTTAGAATCTCCCATACCAAATTTCTTCAACAATTCCTTAGCATATTTAGTTTGACAGATGAAAATACCTTTGTCAGTCTGAGTAATCTACAAACCTAAGAAAAAATTCATCTCACCAATCATAGACATCTCAAATTATTTCTCCATATTCTTAGAAAATTCTATGCATAACTTATCTTCACCTCCAAAAATAATATCATCGACAAATACTTCAACAATCAGTATATCATCATCAGTTATTTTATAATATAAATTATTGTCAGCACTTCCTTTAGTAAAACCAAGCTTCAAAAGATATTTATCCAACCTTGTATACCAAGCTCCAAGTGCTTGTTTCAATCCATATAAAGCTTTCCTTAACCTACAAACCATATTTGTATCATCTGATAGTGAAAAACCATCAGGTTTCTCAATATAAAATTCATCATCAAGATCCCCATTAAAAAATGCACATTTAACATCCATCTAATAAACCTTATAGTTTTTATAAGCAGCATAGGCAAGAAATAATATTACAGCTTCAATCCTAGCTATAGGTGCAAAATTCTCTCCATAATCAATTCCTTCCTTCTGAGAATATCCTTTACAAACCAATCTAGCCTTATTCCTTATAACTTAACCATCCTCATTCAATTTATTTCTAAAAACCCATTTAGTTCCAGTAACATTTTTATTTTTAGGTTGGGGAAACAAAGTCCATGTGTTATTTTTCTCAATCTGATCTAACTCTTCTTCCATAGCTTTGAACCAATGTTCATCTTTACATGCCTCAATTACTGATACCAGATCAACTTTTGAAATTAAACATACCTCATTAGTTTCCAATATTCTTCTTGTCATCACTCCATTGCTCTTATCCCCAATTATTTGATCTTCGAAATGATTCAATCTCACATACCTAGGAGTCTTTTGACTTTTTGTTCCTCTTCCTTGTTCTTTAGTTACTGTAGAATTCTTTGATGTTGTTGAAGAAGGAAAATTCTTGACTCCATCATTACTGTCCATGAGAATATCCATTCCCTTGTTATGGCCAAAAAGAAGGGTTTTATTCTCAAGCTTGATCTCTCCAAGGCTTATGACCGGGTGGACTGGTCTTTCCTCATGAAGGTTCTCTTGGCTTTTGGCTTCTCTAATAGATGTGTGGACCTCTTCAAGCAGCTTCTCTCCTCCGCCTCCTTTGATGTTCTTGTTAACATCTCCCCCTCCCCTTTTTTTAAAGCCTCCAGAGGTTTGAGGCAAGGGGATCCCATCTCCCCTATTCTCTTCATCATTATGGTTGAATGCTTTGGAAGGTACAT
Source organism: Cryptomeria japonica (assembly GCF_030272615.1). NCBI lineage: Eukaryota > Viridiplantae > Streptophyta > Pinopsida > Cupressales > Cupressaceae > Cryptomeria > Cryptomeria japonica. The sequence goes on from NC_081415.1 coordinate 305,173,746, forward strand.
GGAAAGTATAGTGACTAGAGGTATCTTTAAAGGTCTCCAACCCTCTTCTGTTGATCACATTTTCTCCCACCAGCAATTTGTTGATGATACCATCATTATGGGGGATTCCAGTATTTCAGAAGCCAGAATCCTGAAGGATGCCCTGTGCAAGTTTGCATCTGCTTCTGGTCAGCTTATCAACTAGGTTAAAAGTGAAGTGTTTTTCATTAACACTCCTAAGAGAAGACATCATAGAATTAGCAGAATTCAGGAATGTCGGATTGCAGTTCTTCTTGCTACCTACCTTGGCCTCCCCCTGGGCATCTCTCCCCCTAATTCCTTTTGGAGTTCTTTGGTGGATAAATTTCAGAGAAAGCTTGCTGGTTGGAAAGGTTCTCTCTTAAGTCAGGCTGACAAGTTACAACTTCTTAAAGATTCCCTTCAAAGCATTCCTATTTATGCTCTTAGTCTCTTCAGAATCCCTGTTAAGTTTGTTGATGCTATTGAAAAAATCCAAAAACAATTCTTTGGTCTGGGGTTGAGGAAAATAAGAGAATGGCTTTAGTGGCTTGGGACAAGGTTTATAGATCAAAAAGAAAGGGTGGTCTGGGTCTAAGGAGAATCAGGACTCTCAATAAAGCTCTTTTGTCCAAATAGATATGGAGATTGTTCCACTCTGACAATGAGTGGTGTGAAATTTGGAGACGTAAGTATCCTTTCTTGTCTTCATCTCTTTTCTCTTTCATCAACTTTGATTTCAGCATCAATGGTTCTCACATTTGGAACCATGCTTCAAAGTGTAAAGATAGCATAGCTAAAGGGGTTAAAGGGAGAGCTGGTAATGGTAAGAAAGTCAGATTTTGGGAAGATCCATGGTTGCTTGATAAGCCTTTTCTGGAAATCCTTGATTGGGCCCCTTTTGCTGCCCCTTGTAAAAGATTTTTTGGTTCCTTGGTTGAGGGGTACTGGATAGTTGACAAATGGCAAAATATTGAAGGTATACACCCTGGCCTCATCAATCTCAAGAAACACTTGTTTTCTGCTTGGTTGAATAATAAAGAAGATATTCTTATTTGGAAACTTGAGCCCAAAGGAAACCTTACTATTTCTTCCATGTATGGAGTGCTGACTCCAGCCCCCTTAGAGAACCCCTTCTAGTCTAAAACTTGGATCAAGGGTCTTACTTCAAAGATCAATATCTTCTATTGGACTATTCTCCAAAACAAATTTTTGACATTAGACAACCCAAACACTAGAGGTTTTAATCTCCCCAATAGGTGTGTTTTGTGTCAAGAGGAGGAAGAGTCTATGGACCACTTGGCTATTCATTGTTCTTTCACTATCTCTATTTGGGAAAGCTTTCTTAAGAATTTTTCTATGGTATGGGTGTTCCCTAACTCTATTGAAGACTTGTTCTATTCTTGGAGCTACCACTAGTCTAATCCCTCTTTGAGAACTTTGTGGCAGCTCTCTCTTCCTCACATCCTGTGGGGGATTTGGAAAGAAACGAACAACCCCATCTTCAGGGATACTTCTCTCCCCTAGGCTGTTGTTTTTTAGAAAATTTAAAGGGCTATAGTGGAGAACCTCATGACCATTGGATAACCTTGCACTCTTGTCAATTGCCTGGAAGCTCACATCCTCAACTCTTGGAACCTGAAGAGTGTTATTAGGATTGATACTAAACAAAGAGACTTGAAGCTAAGTGGTATTCTCCCCCTCCTGGATGGTTCAAAATCAACTTTGATGGTGCTGCTAAAGGCAATCTTGGACCAACAAGATGTGGTGCAATTCTCAGAGATGAAAATGGCATTTGTAAGAAAATTGTTGTTGTTCCTATAGGTTGTCAAACTAACCATATGGCAAAAGCTATGGCTTCTCTCCAAGGCATCTTTCTGGATAAAAGGTGGAACTGTCCTTATCTCTAGATCGAGTGGGACTCTAATAATATCATTAAATGCCTTAAAGGAATTACCAAGCCCTCATGGACTATCAACAATATTATTAAGGCTGCTAGGGATCTTATTTAAACCTTTGATAAATGTTTTATCTCTCACATTTATCGGGAAGCAAATGGCCCCGATGATTGGGCAGCAAATGTGGCGGTCACTCATGACAACATGATTACCTGGAAGGGTGAGGAGGATCTTCTTAATGATTCCATATCGATCATTTTCATGGATCGATATAATTGCACCTCAAAGATTTTAAATAGATTATATAATGATTAATAACATGACTTGGAGGGCTAATATTAATTATTATTGTGTCAGTACCAATAATGATAAGACGCATGCCACCTTCTCCCACGCTTTCAAGGTTTTAGGGCCGCATCTAGAGATTTCTTTCCATTAGCTATTTGCAACTCTCAAGTTTCTGGTTTGAGTTGTGAAATCATGGGAGGTAACAGGCATCGCTACAAGCCCAATAATTGTAAAGAATGGAAACAAAAGGAGGAAATCTAGAGTATCTTGTAGAAGGGTGGGCTAACGAAGTACATGGAAAAACTCCATGGGAGGGATTCTAAAATAACTCATTTTTTCACTAAAAATTGGAGGAAAGGCACCCTGAAAATGGGAGATCAAACTATCACCATCGACAAAGACCTCATTTCTCAGGTGATGGGTCTCCGAAGGGAGGGAAGTAATTTCTACAAGGACAAAAAGATTAGCAAGGAGGCCACCGAGCGATACCCTAAAACTACAAAGGAGAAGAAGCACCTGGTTAAGCTTAGCAAGACCTATTACCCTCCTAGGGCCTTTACTAAGCCTTGGAGGGAGGTTCTATTTGCAATCATGTGCTACATCACTCTGGATGGCAAATTTACCAAAGTCTATGGCTACCATTTCGTGTTGCTCAACCACTTCAGGTATGAAGACAAATTTAACATGCCCTATTTCCTGATTTGCCCGATGAATGCCACTATCAAAGCCCATAGAGAGAACCCTAAAGGTGACATTGATATGCACCAAGGTCTAATGATTCTAATCTATGATCATATTAAAGCTAATCAAATCGACCGCCCCCAGCTTTCTGTCTCTGAATTTGAGGAGGAAGGGTCAAACTCTGAATTTTCTGTGGGTGAGTATTATGCTAGTGATTCGAAAAGTGAGACTGAGGAGAGCCTGGAGAACTTTGAGGTTGAATTGGGTAAAGAGAAAACAAGAGAGCAGTAAGCCATCCTCTTCCAAGGGCAAGAAAAAAAGCAAAGAGAAGGTCTTCCAGATTCACTCTTCCTCCTCGGAGGAGGTCTCTGAGGACTTTGAAAACGATGACTCTCCATCCCCTCGAAAGAAGAAACCTAAATCTTCTTTTTAGAAAAGGAAAAAGTAGAAAAGGTAGAGAAATTCTGAGCTGGAGATGGAGGAGAAAGAAAAAAGCAAGGATTCAAATGTAGACCAAAAAGTTGAGGAGGAGATTACCGGGGATGGTTTCAACTAGAGTGTTGGTGGTGATGTCGATCAGAATACCGGTGGTGAAGACCCCAAAACTGATTAGGCCAAGGTTGGTGAAAAAATCCCCCCTTCTAACCCTTTTGTTGAGGGTTTGAAGGGGTTTGTGGACACCCTCGACTAGCTCATAAATAGTCACAAGAAAGTTGTGGAGGAAAACAAGAACCCGAGTCATAGGATCCAAATTCTAGAGACTATTAGCATTGGTGAAGGTAAATCCATGGCTGAGCATGTTGATGATTTGGGCAAGACTATTGCCAGAGCTGAAGAGATTAGGGATGCCTTCAATCCAAGGTTTAAGCAAGTGGAGAATGCCCTAGAGGAAATAAAAAACAATGACACTATTAGGGACCAGAGAATGGTGGATGTTGAAAATAGACTCAACAAAATCGATACCTATCTCAGAAGAATTGTTGAACAAAGTTATAACATTCTGAAGGCATCGGCTGACAACATCAAAATCTTGATCAGTAAGTTGGAGAATGAGAAGGGATCCCTGGAGTAGGAACCTGACATGGAGGGTGTGGAAGGTGTGCAAGGACCAAGAATGAGGACCAGAGGCAAGAAGCGGGAGAAAAAGCCAAACAAGGAAATCGAAGAGCTCAAAGTTGCTTCAGTGAATTATGACCTATTGGTCATCAAGGTTGTTGAACTTTTTAAGTCTCTGTAGGTGTTGCTAGCTATCTAGGTCTTTATTTCTGGTTTTTTCTACTTTGTTGTTCCTAGTTTTTTATTGTCTGTTCGGGTTGCTGGCTTTCTTGCCAGTATTTTGTATGTTGTCTTTTTGTTGGTCTATTTGATCTTCACTGATCTATCTTTTGATCTTTTTGTAAAATGTTTCGAGTCCTTAAAACCTATTTTTCTAATTAATCAGAACTAGGTCAGCTCTTTATTCCGGTAAAGGTGCTACCGGTTTAGATATAATCATTTCCACTTTCAGTTCCTTCTCATAAATTCTGATTTGACTTCTGTTCATCTCATCTACTTTGACATTAGCACTCTCCACAATTCTCTACAATCTCTTGTTATAACATCTATATGTTTTTCTTTCATTAGAATAACCAAGAAATATGCCTTCATCACATCTAGGATCAAATTTCGCAATAATATCATCTCTCCTGATATAACATTTACTACCAAAAATTTTGAAATACTTAACTGTAGTTGTATTGCCAAACCATAATTCATAAGGTATCTTACTTCTTTCTCCTTTGATGTGTACTATGTTGAATGTATAAACCATTATACTCACTACTTCTCTCCAGTAGATATGAGATAGATTAGCTTCCATCATCATTGTTCTAGCGGCATCCAAGATAGTTTTGTTCTTCCTTTCCACAACTCCATTCTGCTGAGGTGTCTAGGGAGTAAAAAATTGTCTTCTTATACCATGCTTGTCACAAAAGTTATTAAACTCACTAGATGTGAATTCTCCACCATGCTCTGATCTCAAACATTTAATTTTCAATCATGTCTCAGTCTCCACTTTAGCCTTAAAGATTTTAAACTTTTCAAATGCTTCATATTTTTCTCTCAAAAAAGTAACCCACATCATTCTATAATAACCATCAATGATTAGCATGAAATATCTATTACCATGAAAACTTTTAACTCTAGCAGGGCCACACAAATTAGTATGAATAAGATCAAGAACATCATTTGATTTATCTTGTATACTCCTAAAAGAGGTTCTGACTTGTTTACCCATTTAACATTCTTTACATACCGGATTATAGGGCTTCATAATCTTAGGTATATCCCTAACAGCCTTAGTTGAATTGATCTTCATAATGCAATCAAAATTCACATGACACAAATATTTATGCCATAGCCAACTCTCATCAATCTATGTAATCAAACATGTCTTCTCACTGGAGTTTAAATGAAATATATTACCTTTTGTCTGTGTACCGGTTGCAATCTCCAAGCCAGATTTGTTAATGATTTTTCATTTTCCATCCTTTAATTGTAATTGAAATCCGTTGTCTACCAATTGTCCTACACTCAAAAGATTATGCCTTAAACCTTCAACATAATAAACATTGGCAACATTGTTCTTACCATCCAATGATATAGTTCCTTTTCCTTTAATCATACATGCTTTGTCATCTCAAATCTAACTAGACCACCATCAAATTCTTGCAAAGATAAAAACTTCCCTTTATCTCCAATCATATGATGTGAACAACCACTGTCAATTACCCATTCATCCTTGTCTTCAATTTTAGTAGCAAGTGCCTTCTCCTTAGGTACATTCTCTTCCAGTGTCGGATAATCTTCCTTGATAGCCAGGAACACCCATTCCTTCCCATTTCCAGATCCATTAGCAAAGTCTTCTGTCGGTTCATCATCTGAATCAGTAATGCCTTCCTCATCCGCTATGTAGCATGATTTGTCTCGGTTTTTCTTGTATTTATACTTGATTTGATATCCAGGGTTAGACTTAAATGATCTTTTAACTCTTTCTTCAAATCTTGAATTCCTTTTAGGACATCTAGATGTAAAATGACCAATCTTATTACATGCAAAACATTTAAAAGGTGTTTTTCCTTCATACTTACTTTCAGGTACTCTTCTAGCAAATAGTGCTTAAAGTCGCTCAAACTCATCATCTTCTCTCTTCATATCTTCTAACTCCTTTGTATATAAAGCTTTCCAGTCTTGCTTACCAGTTTTACATGTAGATGCATGAAAAGTAGGTTTAGTCTTCACAGCTCCAGAAGGTCAAAATTCCTCAAGCTCAAAAGCAGATAGTTTCCCAACCAAAGTATCTCTGTTCATATGTATTAGCCATTTTTCTCAATTCATTAATAATAGTACCCTTCATTTTGTAAACCGGTGGTAGAGCTCTCAGGACTTTAGAAACAATTTCATCTTCGCTCAGAATTCCACCACAACATTAAATTCCCATAACAATCTCATTTATCCTTTCCATGAATGAAGTAATCCTTTCATCTTCTTCCATCTTCAGGTTTTCATATCTCACCTGCTATCCATCAAGTTTAGCAATCTTCACTGTAGGGTCACCTTCATTAAGAGTCTCCAACTTATCCCATATAGGCTTTCCAGATGATTTGTTGGTTAATCCCATTATTTGTTGATCAGCAAGTGCACACAAGAGGGATTCTCTTTCTCTACAATCATTCTCAAGCTCCTTGTCTAGGTTTATTGGAGGAGGATTGCCCCCATAAGATCTTCCTCAAGCGGTTAAGCTTTTTGCAAAGAGGACCAAAGCTCCGATACCAATTGTTAGACAGTTCATATAACCGGAAGACAACTGAAAGGGGGGTGAATTAGTTGTCACAAATTATAGGAACATTCAACAATTAAACTTTAATACTGGAATAGCAGATAAACCAATTAAGCATAAACAATAATTATAGAATAAAAGCCTTCCACATAACACCAAGATTTGTATGTGGAAAACCCAGTAAAGGGGAAAACCATTGTGGGAATCCTACCCACAGTCAAATAATACTTCTGTAGTAAATATGTGAATTACAATTGAGGGGCCTCCACTTGCAGGAAGGCCAACAACCTAGAGAACACTTCTCATCACAAAAGGAGCCTCACTGACTACATGCAAATCCAGATTACAATAAGGAGAAATGTTGAACTGCAAAAGATAGCATCTCCTATGCCTGAGTACAGTTTCAATTAAGCTCAATACCAGAGGACTAAATCCTCTTACATAAACCCAATTCGATCTCCAATGATCGACCAAATCCTCTGATTAAATGATATTGCATTATTCGTACATTACATTCCTTGATAATGACCTCTTACCTATAACCATGATGATCTACAATGAGATCTTACATCTATATATACAAAACCTTCAACCATAAACAATCAAGTTGGCCACCAAACAATAAACTGATTACATAATTACAAACCATGTCAACCTTAGACCAAACAATAATATCAACACATAAGACATCCTGAAAAATACATCAATAGGTACTATCCACATGTTACATTATATTCGGTCCATAACCTAGATCAATTGCAACCAACTATACGTCCACACGCTTCAACAATGATCTCCAACTGCCAAGTCTCGAACAAGATCACCAACAACATCCTAAAACTCCACCAAAAGCTGCACCAACACCACTTATGCAATTCATCAAAGATCTCCATCAAAATCTTTTCCGGTGAAACCCTCATCAGAACCATAAACCAATCTTCTAAGCCAGAAGGATAGCATCCAATCTTCAGACCAAAACCAACTGATCAAATATGAGTATAAGTATCATGAACAAGCTAATTCCATCACCAGATTATATCAGAGCCTACAGGATCATATCGGATCCAAGTTAACCAGAAAACAATCAACCTACTAGGACTAGAAGAGTGTCGGTAAACCATCCAAATAGCTAGTGTTGGAATCAATGACAAAACATCAATGCAACACATAATGAATTCCACCAAATGCCCAACACAATCATGTACTCTGGTACCCAAAAATATTCACACAAATATGTGTCTTGCATCCACAGCATGTTAGTACACATGCATATCAGAAATAAATCATTCATTTCATTTTGCATACATATATTAGTAATATTTCAATAAAAATCATAATGCATCCACCTATCATAACATCACAAAATATATAGAATCTTCATATGTCATATAAATCATCAAAATGTATTAGAGTACATAATCCTAGTGTTTATCCCAAAATGGAGCTCACAGGCTCGAGATAAAATAAAAAATTATCTACAATAAAAACATCAAGTATCAAAAGGAAAGTCTCATAAGGTGCTCCCTCGATCCTCCTAGTCTCATCCCTGTCGGAGGTTGAAATTCCTTGTATACCCTATTATGTATGTCTAGCTGGTCCCACCACTTCTGCATTGCTTTGTGTCCTTAGTGAATGCATCCTGCTCTCTGATCTCCCATAGATATGAACTACTACAAATGATGGTGCTCTTTGATCTAATGGTACCACTCCCTCATATAGAAACCTCTAATAACATATCTCCTTAGAGTAATCCCTCATCTAGTCAAAAGTCTTGTACATAGTCATGTCCTATACCCCATTGATAAACTCTTAGACTCACTCATTTTCTCTCTATGCCCTAGTTGTCGTTTTGTCTCAAGAATCTATCAATGAAGATCTCTCTACTACCCATTGATCTGTCTCTTACCTGAGCACATCTCACTCTACCAATAGTGTCACTCTTAGCACTCAACTGATCCCTCTTCATTGTCACTCTCTCCATGTACGTTGTCATAGTTGTCCTCTCGGCATCCCAAGTTGTTTTGTCCTACTGAAAAATGCTATACATCTCTCTAATCCTGCAATGTGCTCTCACTAATATCTAACATCTCCCCACACAACCTCATAATATGAGATATCCTCAACATCATCCCCAACTGCTACATCATACATCGGCTCATTCGACATTGCTTGCTTGTCATCATACTATTGATCTGGCTCATCCTCATCTATCTCCTCATTCGTCTCCTCCTCCTCCTCCTCCTCATAATCCTCATCATAATTGTCATCATCATCTCCTAGCTCATTTACCCCCTCTATGTCATCTTTGCAAACCCGTATCTTCTGACGACGACTTCAGGATGGAACCCTTGGAATAGGAATCTTTGGATATGTCAAAGAAATAGGTCTATGCTCTACAAACCATCTATCATATGCCTCTATGGTATCTACATCTATCACAACCACACATGCACCCCACTTCCTAAGCTGTAACTACTCAAACTCTGAATAAGCTACATGTGGCAAGATAGTTGGCCCCCAATCTTCTATCTCTCTCCTAGATTGTGCATGGTAGGCCATACCTATAGGAATATCCTATCTCTCACCAAATTGTCTCCATACCCTCTCTGGTAGCTACATCTCAAAGACCCTTTGTCTCATCATCACTCACCCTATCAAGTACCTCTCTTGTTTGCAATAAGGAAGATGCTCATCATCATTTGACCAACCCTCGCACCCTTTATAGGCTCTCCAAATGAAATCTCTCAAGTAGTCTAATTGATGTCTCTAGAATAGAGTAAATCCTGTCAATCCCTGTGCTAAGGCCCCATCATAGAAATATATGTATGGTAACCTGGGTTGTACATGTCTCTCTGGTATAGGCCGACATATCGCAATGTGCTCAAATGCCCACACTTGTAGTAGTGTCATCCCATAGCTAAGTGTCAACATCTCTCTATATACTATCTAATGCAAATGGAAGTATAACATGCCTAACATGCATGGTCTCCAAGAAAATGTCATACCCTCTAACACCATGCACTCTAGCACTCATCCCCATCCAATATGAAATGCATGCCCTCTCCTGTCCAGTGCAACTAAACCTACTATAACCATGTTGATCATAGTCACGAACCTCAAATGTTGAGCCACCATAGTCTCCCAACCGATCTTGTAATCCACAATGTATAACTCATCACATCCACCTCAAATAGCACACTCAAAGCCTCTTTGCTTGTAGTTGGTTCATACACTACTAACTCTCCATGAATAGGAACCCTTAGGATGGGCCACACATCCTCTAAAGTAATTGTCACCTCTCCTATTGGTAGATGAAATGATTTTGTCTCTGAGTGCCATTGTTCTGCTAATGCTATAATCAGTCCCCTATTTGCCCTTATCTCAGGCATGCATGTGATATGATGTAACCCTAGACTTAATAGAAACATCCTCTCCCATTCCTCCAATTGATGACATGGTGCAAGACATGAAGGATGACTCTTGCGAGTCTGCAAAGGTGACAGGTCAACCTAGACCATGATAGGGGAAAAATACAATCAACCCTAATTTGTCCAAACCTTACCCTAATTGATGATCCTATATTTGGGAAACTCAATTGAGCATATAGTTAGCCTATCTTGAACCCTAATCCACCTAAGCCAAACCCCTAGTCAAACCCCTAATCATTGCAACCTCACCTCTTCCTACCCTAGGCATTTTGCCTAATCAACTGCACGGGTTCTTTGACCACCTATGTAGGCCGTTGGACCAACTGTGCAATTGGTCTTACCAACTACGTAGTAGGGTTGACTAACTACACAGAAGGTTTACCAACTACGTAGATGGTGCAACCAACTACGCAGAACCTAATTCTAGACCCCCTTGTATGCATCTAAAGTTATTAAATTGACATAGAAAAGCATGCATAAATTCCAAATTGACAAGTTAGCATTCAAGTACATACCTTTATTCTTACGCCCTCCAATCGTCGGTAGCTCCACACATGCTCCCCATGATGATTCTTGATCAGAATCCGCACCATCATCACTCTTTCCTCCTAGCTTCAGAGCTCCAAATCTTCCAAATGAGAAAGTGAAAATGAGCTCTTTTCACCCACCCACCACCTTTTATACCCCTCTTTTTGCCTAAATGGATGTGCACGCACTCCCTTTTGCACTAGTCATGGTCAGTTTCCCCTTCCCAAGCTTGTAACTTTTGTATCCTACTTTTGATTTCACTTCCATTCAATTTGTTGGAATTGTGGCATCATTGTTGACAAATTAACCTCTTTCCCCTATTTTTTGGAATCGTGGCATCATTGTCGAGAGATGGATTGATAGAGATAGAAGAGATAAAATGCATATAGACAAATAGAAGGAGAGGATGAGAGAGGGAGAGATAGAAAGATAAATATAGAGATAGGAATTGATATGTAGAGAGAGGTGGAGAGGGAGAGATATAGAGGTAGAGAGATATGGAGATAATGAGATATAGATAGTGGGAGAGGGATGTATAGAGGGATGGAGGAATTTGTAGAGATAGTAGAGGGAGAGGAAGATATAAGTGGAGATGAAGATAGAGTGAGATAGGAATATGGAGACAAATAGAAAGAGATATAGAGAGATGAATGGATATAGAGAGGTACGGTGATAGATAGATAGAGATATAATGATATATCTAGAGAAAGGGAGTGTGAGAGAGAGCATAGAGAAAGACATACAAAAAGAAGTAGAGATAAACAAATAGAGATGGAGAGAGGGGGAGATAAGAGATATATAGGACAACAAAAGGAAAGAAGGTTAGAGATAGGGATATGCATAGGGGATAGGGAGAGAGAAGTGGGGATAGATAGAGGGGGGAGATAAATTGAGAGATATAAGTAGATTTATATTCTTTTATATATATCCATACACCAAAAATAAATTCATTTTTAATTTTTCAATTTCAAAATTACATTTTACTATATTCTTTTTATTGTAAATTTAGATTGTTTAAAGATTCCATTACCTTCAGATAATAAGCCTAAGATTTTGTTTGATGACTAAACTAAAAATTATCAAGCTTAATTACCAATAGACCCATGTTATATTTGCAATAAGGAGAGAGGGAGAGATGGGGATAGAAAGAGGGAAAGACATAGATAGAGAGAAAGATATAGATGGAGATGGAGGGGTAAAAGCACAAAACTATATCGCATTTTGGGGAACCTAGATAATTTCGGCCAAAACTATGTGGTAGACATGTGGCACTGAAGTGACACTATAGTTTCGGTCAAAACAATTTTAGCTAAAACCCTTTTCTCTAAAAATTGAACCCAAATTCAAATTTTTTCCTTCGTATAATTTTGGTGGATGAAAAAATATTAGTGTGTGGTTTTGGCCAAAACTGTCTATGTGGCATCCTAAGTGGCATCCATGTCATCATTTTTCAGTGAATTCTGAAACTTTTCACTTCTACTATATTTTTCTGCAGTAAAAATATTTATTTTCAAAAATCTTCAAATGCCCTTTTGTAGAGCTCAAAGTCAAGAATCTAGACATATAATTTTTTTTATGTTTTAATTAATTTTAACATATTTTATTTTTTAAATATTGCAAGTAGGTTTTTTATAATTGAGAAGAGGCTAATTTAAAATTAAAAAATATATATATTAAATCATATTAAAATATTTTACCAAATATTTTTTTTACTAGAGGAGAGAATCTTCTCCAAAAGGGTTTAATTTGTTTTTTGATAATGATAAACTTAATAGAAAAAAAGTGGCATCGAATGAAAACTATCAAATTCAGCTATGTTGGACTTTAAAATGTTATTACAAGGAAAATATATATCAAAATTTATTTTTTCTTTCTTTTTTGCACTGCATATGTATGTCATCTATCTGGGATATTGAAATTTGGAAAAAAAAATCACTTTTTTTTTGTGATGCCGACTAGACCCCTGATTTTTTGCATTTTTTAGCAATGAAAAATATACCTTTCAATATATAAAAAAATATCAATTTTAAAAAATAAAATAAAAAAATAACCGACATAAAGTTCACAAATATTTATATATTTCATTAGTTTACATCATTTTAAATTCAAATTAGAAATGTCACTTTTATGTGGCCGAAGTTGAACAATTTTAGTTGTGTTGGCCACTTCCTTTATAAAAGTGTGACATGAGTTTATTCTTTTACCCAAAGATGGAGATGGAGAGGTATATGGAGATGAGAGGGAGAGATAAAGAGGGATAAATAGAGAAGTAGGAGATAAATATATAGAGGGAGAGTGAGGGAAATAATGAAAGAGGGAGAGATAGAAAGATAAAGATAAAGATAAAGAGAAGAAGTGATATATAAAGGTGCAGAGAGGGAATGATATATAGGTAGAGAGATAGAAATATAGTGAATTAGAGATAAAGGAATCTTGAGCACACCATAGGACTGAGAGAGGGGGGTGAATCAGTTAGAAACTCAAAACTCTTCACTTCTAATTTATTAAACTTTAAACCACAATTAGCTTATCACTGACATTATGAAACATGAAAGCACAAAACACAACAAACACATGCACACCAAATTCACATGGAAAACCCAAGACAAGGATAAACCATGATGAGAAATACACTCACAATATGAATTAATAATTACAATGTTTAGGCTCAAGTCCAAGGAGCTCACTTCCCCTAAAAGGACTTGCAAGACTAAGGCACACAACCTTAGGGCGAGATATAAAGGGATGCACAAGCTACCAAAAGGAACACAACTTCTTCCAGCATATGCAGAGGAATAATGAACTGAAATTAATAAGATCTCATGATCATGAAACTATCCTTGAACCACGGTGTCAAGCAACCAATGTCGTGGCAAACATATCTAATCACAAACACTATCTCAACTCTCTCCTCAACTGTCTTTCACACTTCTGCAATATCAAATCTTCTTGCAAATAGTCACATGTACTTCACATCAATTTGCATCAATCTCATTGCTCCTCATATATCCACACTCCTATATATACAACATAATTCACCGAAACACTAAATTAGGTCTACCACAAACAAAATGTACAATATCACAAATTGGGCCACCCAAACCTATAACATCAAATGTGGTCCACTTTAGGAGATAGAGAGGAACCAAACACATCATAACAAAATCTTTCCAATTGATTCCAATGAGCCAAATGTGCTAACACATCCTCTTAAGCTGACACCAAGTGAAACGTGTAGATAAATAATGTAGCACATCAGCCAATTAGCTCAAAACCATTCTCCAATGCACACACCTCAAAGCGAATCTACACATCACAACTCATCCACTAAAATATGTCTAGACCAAAAAAGCATGATCCAAAAAGAACACATCACTGTCAGCTGGAACCCAAATCAACTAATAGTTTTGAAATCAAAACATCATAACTTCACTTCTAGACCAAACCATCCCTAGATAATTGAACTATAACACTGCACAAATCAAATAAATATGTCCTCCAACCTACAAAACAGAAAACTACATATCAGAGAACTGTTAAGCATGTTGAACCTAAGACAAGACTGAGAGGGGGGTGAATCAGTCTTGAACACAAATTAATAAAACACATAAACAATTAATCATCAACACAAACACAACTCATCAACACCAAGATTTTCTACGTGGAAAACCCAAATAGGGAAAAACCACGGTGAGCACTTGCCTACAAAATATATCCACTATGTATATCAAATTATAAAGAATGAGCTCACTGCTCCGGGCTTGCAAACCAAGGCTAACTGCTCTTGGGGAAAGATACAATAAGAGGACTTGCAAAACTTGAAGCTAGCTGCAATAGTGCAAGATACAAAAATTAATTGAAAAGAAGGATCTCTTGATCATGAAGTTATCCTTGAAAGTTGCATCAAGTGACCAACATCAACACACACAAATCAGACTTCAACTGTCAAAACTATGTCACACACCTTTGCCATAGTCTCAAAAAAACTCACATATCATTCAATCACAACTCTTCTTCTCTTCTTCTCTTCTCTTCACTGAATTTTGCACACTTCCTCTCACATCCTCTACACTATTCTTCCCACTCTAAATTTTCACACCCATCCACACAACAACACGATATTTTTTATATACCTTCTGGACCAAAAACACACACACTGATCCACTCTAGGAGAAAGAGTGGACCAAAACACATCTTTCAAAGATCAATTCACCAATCCGCAATCATCAAAACATAACTAATAGCATACTAATACACTATGTATCCATATAAGAAATTACTGATCAAAACATATCCTCCAATACAAATAACTCTAATCTGGATCTCCGCGTGCTACGGTGAGACCCATAACACATCAAATTACCTTCCACAAATTATATACGAAACCAAAGATAGGTCTAACATAGAATATCACAACCTGCTATAAAATATACTACAACTTCTGAAGAACACAAAGATATTTTTGAACCATAAAACCAACATATCCATGATGCCAAAAATATAAGAAACGAAGTAAATAGCATCAAACAATGTTAGTAACACTCTCAAGACCCTAACACTTCTAGAACAACCAATAGAACAACTGCAACATCAACACAACAAGATATCTCTACACCACAGACATTCCAGACCAACAACTATATGGAACAACAAGTTTGACATCAATGACAACCACAAGAACACATACTTACAACAAAGCATTCTCTAGACCGGTTCTAACAAACATTCCACTATCAAAAACTACAACAACAAATTCAACCATCTAAGCAATAGAGGACTTGTAAACTTGATAATACAATATACATAGATCATAAACATTATGTCTAGAACCATAATCCATAATCTCCACAAATTGAAGGAATGTAAAACATTCTTCCATTAAAACATTAAAAATTCTTTCATTTTTAAATACAAAATAAACATTATATCTAGAACTGTACTCCATGATCTTCACACATCACAGGAATGCAAAGTATTCTTCCATTAGGACATTAAATACTCTTTTCTGCATAAATATTTTTTCCTGCATATTGAACCTTCTACTACACCATCCTTCTAGAACACACCTCATACTTACTTGATGTCATTACCAGACAAATCAACAACATCAGACCATACTTCTTCGAACCATCTGTAACACATAGTCACATTAATGACAACCCAATACAAGTTGACATCAATGACAACACAAGACATGTTGACATCAATAACAACACAATAACTCAAGTTTCCAACAAGGGAGAGATGGAAGAATAAATGTGGAGATAGAGAGGCAAAGAGATATAGATATAGAGGTCTAGAGAGAGAGAGAGAGAAATGAATTGGTAGAGAGATGTATACATGTCTAGAGATAAATGGGAAGAGAAGAAGATAAATATAGAAATGAAGATAGAGAAAGAGAGGAAGAGGGAGACGAACCAATAGAGAAAGTTATAAATATATTGAAATCCAAATATTAATAAAAATAATAATAATAATATATATATAACTTATGAAGTTAATAAATTATTAAATAAAAAGGTAAAACTAATTTTTTAATCTATTATAGTTGAAATATTAATAGAATATGTATCTAAAAATATAATTAATAAAATACAAACAATATTCACATTAATTGAAAGATAAGCTTAATATTAAAGAAAAAATTATATAAAGTTAAGCCTACTTCAAATAAAATACTAAAATTAAAGCTAAATTATATTTAAAATCTTAAAGCTAAAATTTTAACTTTTATATTAAATTTTACAAGCAAAACAAAACTATGAAATATGATCTAATAATTAATACTAAAAATTATCATACAATTAAATTTAAAAATATTTTTTCCATAAGGAATAATGGTGTTGCATTTCTCTCTAGGGGCTAGGGTTTTTCGGGAGCTACAAAGTGGTGTTTTGTAGTGGCAAAACCTTTTCATCGACTCTTATCAACTGCAATACGTGACTTCTTAGGTGGTCTACATGTTTTCCTGAGGCAACCCGAAGTAATAAGGCATCGGTGGAAGGCAAATTTGTGCTTCGTGGTTTTGGCTTGACTCCTCTCTATCTGTTAGACAATGGCAAGGGATGTTCTAAGTGGGCGGGAAAGGCTCAATCTAACAGAAATGAAAGAGCTAGGAAAGGGTGGTGTGTTGAATGATGGAGGCAAATGCAATTGAAACATGGGTGTTTACAACATGCAAAGGATGGTGGGAAGATGTGTAAGAGTAGTGATACAATGGGTAATAAATGGGTTGTGCCTTCAACCAGTAAGGCCAACGATATGCTTGGAAGAGGAGATTAGACAAGAGGTGAGAGAAAATGAAATTTGTTTTTCCTAAGATGGGCTTGATAAAGAGATTCAAGGGTTTTTTACTGTCTCGGTGAACTACACAAGTTGATATTAGAGTTATGGAGCCTCCTTCTGGAATGGGATGTGCAAATTTGCCTTGGGGCTAGAGGGTTCTTTATGGTAGTATTTGAAAATAAACATGACAGAAAGAGAATCATATGTGAGTACCAATGGAACTGGGAGGATGGGAGGATAAGCACATGTTGTTGTTGAAATTGTGGTACCTAACTTTCAACCCAATCACCGAATCTTTCAACAAGATACCATTATGGGTAAGGCTTCCTAATCTCCCACTACAATTTTGGTTTATTTCATGTTTTGAAGTTGTTGGCAATACTCTAGGTAGATTTATGGGGGTGGATGAGGGATCGTTAGATTTCTACCGTACTACCTACACTAGTATTTTGGTTGAGATGGATATGACAAAAGCTCCATCGATAGATTTATCTTTCAAACTTGCAAATAGCAGTTGTTTACAACCTATGGATAACGAGGGCATCCCCTTTAAATGTAGAAGATCCTTCCAAACAAGGCATGTGGCTACAGATTGTGCCAAAGGGAAACAACACAAACAAGCCACTTGGTGGAGGGTAGTTTCTCCCCATCATTACTTGTTGGAGAAAGAAGAGAGTGAAGTATCAAAGAAAGTTAAGGGATAGGATATAGTGCATAAACAATACATTATGGAACTTGATAACACAAAGGCCTTGAGAGGCATAGAGAATTTGATTAATGATACTGATAATGAGAGGTTTTCCTTTGCAACAAAGAAAGAAGACAAACAACTCGATATACAGAGTTCAACAAAGGGGGGAGAGGTCTTCTAAGGGAGAATATATATGGGGGAGAGGTCTTCTAAGGGAGAATATATATGGAGGAGATGCAAGGTGGAGAAGGGTAGGAGGAAGGTTGGAAAGTGGTGACGAGGAAGAGGGATAAGAGAGTAAAGGAAGAAGGATCGTTCAATATGCTTCTTCGTTCACAGGAGAGGGGCAAAATTTAAATGAAGAAGTGAATCGTTAACCTGTTAATAGGTTTATGCACTCTAGTGCTTATTTGACTATGATGTGGTTCCCTGGTTGTAACCCCACTTGGTTCGGTCCAAGCTTAAACCCGATATCTTAATATAATTAAATAAAAAACTTTTACCGATAAAAATAAAATAAAAATTTACATGCACCAATATTTTAATTGTAATTGTATAAACAAATAAATAAAATATTTAAATATTTTACATAAATAAATAAATAAATTATTATAAATTGAACTCTACTTCAAATATATTTAAAATAAAAATAAACTATATCAAAAAATTTAAAGTTTAAATTTTAACTTTTATATTAAAAATTAAAAATTAGAAGTAAAAGTAAAAAATAAAATGTAATCTATTGAAATATAAAAAGTTAATTGATATTTCTTTTAAAATATTTTAAAAATAAAATATTTAGATTTATTAAATTTTTAATTTTTATTTTAATAATAATTATTAATAAAAATTATTATATAATTAAACTTAAAAATAATTTTGTATTCATAAATTATTATCGAATTATTTTTTGTTACATGTGGGGAAAATATTTCATAAATTGGTGTCAATTATATCAATAAAATTACCAAGATTTTCCCACAAAGAATATTTTTTTATTAGATATGAATAAATATTCTATTTTAAGAAATGTATTTAAGATATCTTTACTAGTTATTATTATAATTTAATTAATAAATCTAACATAATTTCTTTTTTTTCCTTATAGAATAATGAACTTATTGATAAGTACATATATATTAAAAAAAAATTGTTGAGAGCAAATAAAATAAATTTCAAAATTACAAGCTTACAAATGTAAACGACATTAACAATATTTAAATATTTAATGTGTTGTACAGTTCTTATGAACATTCCTATTTTGATCATGTTTCGTTTGGACTGCTACGAACTCCTTTTCAAGAGTTGATAATGTAGTAAGGAAGGGAAATCAATCAAAAGATCCTTAGCTTGAAACGAGAGTGAAGAAATCGTTAAGAGTTTGAGTTCCAGTTTAAAATGAAAATACGAATCTGTTTCAATCACAAATTGCCTCATATCACTTGATTCCTCCTTTTGTCTCCTCCATTGGTCTAATCTGTGAATAAACATACAAGGATCGTTACAGCTATCATACAAGTTTACAACAGCACAGACCTGAATTATCAGTATTAGTCATGTCGGATTTCCTTCCTTATCAGTCGGCATTGGGAATTTGTTTAAAGCGCCCTGCTATAATGGGTATTTATGCTGAGTGTTGTACACGTGATTGTGACTTTGATTAACTTGAGAATGGGAAAGAAAGAGACTTTCTGTTGAGATAACTGGACCCCAAAGATTAGGTATATTGAAATTGCTGGCTTCTGTATTTGAATTGAACTCATCAGATTGAATGCATTTATCACAGTTAAATAGCATGTAGTTTTGTGGAATAAATCCAGAGTTTTCCTGAACAAGTGTTGGACAGAGAGGGTGTGAGCAATGTGACTTGGTACTGTTTGCAATAACAAATGCTCTTCTGGGTATTTATACAACTCTGGTAGTACTTGTGTCATTGTATCAAGCAATTCCTATTTGTAACTGATCACTGAGTGACAGAGCTGAACACATAAATATCCCCTGTTTGTGGGTTTTGAAGGTTTAAGGAAATGGGTCAACTGCTTGACACTATGCTGGCAAAGAGCTTCAGACCTGTAAAATGGTATTTTCTTTTTTCAATTCTTTCTTATTTCACCAGTTTCTTTTTCCACTTCTCAGTAATCTGGTGAAGTTGTACGACATCATTCTAGAAATGAGAATGTATGGCATTCATATGGCTAGGAGCAAGGTGTTAAATTTTTTTTTTTATCAGTAAAGGCAGAGTCGAGTTCATATATTGATTTTAGCTAATTACAGTATAAACATAGATGAATGATGAAGGATCAGGAGCAAGGTGTTAAATTAACAGTTGCATCTTTGGAAATTAATCTTACAGGCTGTCACTCTGGTCTAAGTGAAAGATGTTGATTTAAAAGTTCATTGACATCTGTAAGTTAAGTTTTAGAGTAATAGTAAATCTAGAAAATGTTCCGAACAGTAAATTAGAACTAAATTTTGAGATATGTTCACTCACAATATTTCATCTACTAAGAACTACATGGATGAACAAACAGTAGTAGTAGTTATACATTAATTTGAAAGCAGCATTTGTTGTCTAGTTTTGATTTAACAGTACGTTATGATATTGCTATCAGAATTCAACTGAATAGTTTTTGAGTCATATTTATTGACCCATATTTCATGAGTAGTAGTTCATACAAACCTATACGGCTAGGAGCAAAGTGTTGGATTAGCCATTGCATTTTTAGAAATTAATCTTATAGACTGACATTCTAGATCTACCTGAAGATGTTGATTTAAAAGTTCATTGATATCTGTAGAGTAACAGCAAATCTAGAGAAGGTTCCAAACAGTTAATTAGAGCTAATTCTGAGATATGCTTCCTCCCAATATTTTTTTCATCTATTAAGAACTACGTGGATGAACAGACAATTGGAGTAATTCTAATATGTTAATTTGACAGTTGTATTTGTTATCTAGGTCGGATTTAGGAGCATGTTATGATATTGCTATCAGAATTCAACTGAGTAGTTTTTGAGTCAAATTAATTGATCCATATTTCCTGAGTAGTAGTTCATACAAATCCATGTCTCGTGATAATGAATTGTCCACTTAGCACTCATTGCATCTAGGCGATTCCTACAGGGATGAAACATCAAGATTTTCTAAAAGATTACCCATCCTACTACTATAAATAAAATGCACTTAATCATAGAGTTTTCCCCAAAATCAAATCCACATGCTTTCAACAAAAAAGTGTCTCCTTGTGTGACTCGTTCCATTTGCCTCTATAACTATTATGTAATGAATCTAGACCCTTTTTCCCGTATCTTATCAAAACAAAAAAATACCACATACATCTCTCCCAGATTAAATTTTCCTGATTTGTTTTCATAAACTTGTAATTAACAACTAATAATATGTTCAAGTCTATACGATAGAAGTTGGGCTTTGTAAAAAAATTTAATGCTGTTATGGTTGCATACAATATGAACAGTAAGAGCCTCTTGGATCAGACAATATTGCGCACCGTAAAATTGAAAAGTCGGAGAGAAATCCTACTCAATGCTTTCAAGAAAGATGTAGCAGAGCTTCTTAAGAATGATCAAAGGGACAGTGCACTATCTAAGGTATACTCATAATCTTAATCAGTGTTGTTAAGCTGATTCTACGTGATAACAATATCTCAAAAAGGAAAACTTATAAACTAAATGATGTAGAAAAGTACTCTGTATTTAAACCAAAGCCCAGAATTCATAGAGGATGAAGAAACCCTAGTGAGAGTAATTTTCCCTAATTTCTGTGTGCATTCTCTGGAGGAAGAGAACAGATGCATTTGACCTTCAGTTTTATGGACTTTCCAATATGAGGTTATATATTCTCTGCAATTGCAGGTAGACGATGTTTTCAGAGAACAGAACATGATTGATGTATATGTTCTCATCCAAGGGTTTTGCAGTGATGTGATCAAGAAAATGCCATTTATTGAAAAACAGAAGTAAGAACTCTTCATAATTGCTCACTTTTCTTTCTAGCAGTAATTATGTCCTAAATTGGTATTGTTTAATAACCTTGTAGGTCCTGCCCGCGTGGCCTGAGAGAAGCAATAGCAAGTCTCTGTTTTGCTGCGCAAAGATGTGCAGAATTGCCTGAGCTGCAACAAATTCGATATATTTTCAGTTCAAAATATGGGCGACAATTTACTGCGGCTTTACCCGAAGTACAATCTGATAGTGGGGTTAGCAAGGAGGTAGGGAATTTATTTGCCATTGAACTCTGGCTACGCTTAACAACAATTCCTCCTGAGCTGTCCCTGATACAGTACTGATGGAATTTAGCATCTGAATCTTTGTTTTAGATGAGCCAGAAATTGTCAGCTCGCAAACCAAGTGGATATATGAAAGTGAAGTTGATGAAAGAAATCGCTAATGAAAATGGAATTGGATGGAAATTTGAAAATTTTCTGGTAAGTAATTCAGCCCCCGAAATCCGTACTTTTAAAAAAAGAAATCTGCATTGGCAGATCATGCAGTTGAAATCATTCACATTTTATAAACCCTCTTTTTGTAGGATGGATCAGATTGCTTCACGGAACCAATGAAGATAGATCGGTCATCAAGGCATGCTTATGAAGCAAGTTCAGTTCTAGAAAATACCAATCATATCAGTGAACTGGACAAATGGCCCGTGAATTCAAAACGTCTAAAGCCAGCACCTGAAATTTCCTCCTCTGCACCATTATCACCAGTTTCTTCCCTTGATGATGATGAAAAGGAGAAAATGCACAATTTATTTTCTGCCAAAAATGGAAATGGGAAGCTGCCCGATACTGAAAATTATGACTCGCACCTTCATTTTGTGCTTGAAAATAGGAAGAAAACCTCTGTGAAGCCGACCAGATCAAGGGAACTTGGTTCATCTGAAAGATATCAAAAGAGCTCACGCTGGGTGGAAGATAAGTCAGTTCAGAGCAAAGGTAAAAAAACTAGGAATGAATCTCCTACTGGAAATGATTGCTGTAATTCTGCTAGATACTCAAGGGCTGATGAGTTATATGTTGAATACAAGGGGGTGAAAATCAGGTACACAGATGTTGCAACTGCAGCCCATGAAGCCCTTGATTCTGCAGAACATGCAACCATGGCTGCACACGCTGCCCTAACTCTCGCCAGTCGTGAATATAATCAGAACTCAAGCCAGACAACCGATGATTCAAGTGAAATCTCTTCTAATTCCAGTGATGAAGCTTTTGAAAGAAGTTTCTTGAGGGACACAAATGAACAGAGGCATCTAAAACAGATTCGAGGGTTCACAAGTTGTGGGGTTTCCAAACACACTGAGAAACAGAGAGGCACTTATGATCATAGTGATGTTGATTATCAGAGAATCGGTAATGATTTTCCTGACAGAAAGAAAGCACAGGGCGGGAGAGAAGCTTGCTTCAATAAGCCAATATACAATTGGGCTAAACCAAAATCAAATAACCAGTCATTTCCCTCCAAATATAATCAGCCTCACAGTATTTTGGATGATTTTAAGTCTGATAGAAGTGTCCCTCTCTTAGGGAGAAAACAATACCAGGACCCAAAGAGGGTAACCAATAGATGCATGTCTGAAAGGAGGCTAAGGCCAAGAATGTCCTTTGCAGAGGAAGCTGAAACAGAAAGATCATCGAGCTCGAGGCTAAGCAATACCATGCAATCAGATGATTTTGAAAGGATCAAAGTCAGGTTTCGTAGCAAAACTCCAATGCCCACAAAGTCCAAACCATTAGAATTTTATGGTAAAGATGAATCCTATCAAGCCATTGCCACTGCAAACAAATTCATTGTTTCTCAGAATTCACACAAAGAAGGATTATGCAGATCCGAAGGCAGTGGCAAGCTAAGATGGTACTCTGCAAACTTGCAAGACCAAGAAACCCACTTTATATCTATAGATGAAATCGAGTCAAAGAATAGCTACAATAATGTTGGTAATGATGGTGAAATCAGATCATATATGAGTGGTGAGTTTTCTACAGAATTGGAGGTCAATCAGAAAATCCTTGGTCATCAAGAGAAAATTTCTCGGAGCAAAAATTTTGTGGATTCCAAAGATTCAAAGCTGAAGGGCAACAAGGAGGATTGCGCTAGAATTGATCTAGATCGGCTGCCCAAAAGCCTTAGATCTTGGAAAATGCAGCTTCCTTCAAAGGCAGATGAATGATTATCGGCAGCTTCAACTCTCTCCAGAATTACTTCTCTATTTGCTAATTCAATTCTTGCAACCAAAATCTCTCTTATGCATTGCCTCCCTACCTAATAGATTTAGGAAACCATAGATTTGTGTGTAGCAAAATAAAATTCCTCATATGGAAGGATTTGCTTGCAATTTACACAATGGCCCATAGAATATCCCTTGTCTGATCATGGCCACTAGAGATTATTATGTGAAAGGTATGAGTTTAGTGTTAATTAATGTATAGTGTTGGTGAAATTTGCATATTATTCTATTTTTGTTAAGTCTTGTATTCACATTGGTAGAATGTTTTAATACAAAAATATATTGATAAGTGGTATGTTCTTGTGTTTAGCTTGGTTCATGCTTTTATATTTATCTATCTTAAAATACATTGTATTTATATAACTATTTATATACATTCGTTATTTAATTATTATTATCGCACTCATATTTGGACCTACTCTTACATATTTGCTCATAGCCTCAAAATTATCATATCAGCCCTAAGGTTGATTCTTTAGTGGCTCATTCATCCTTCCATATTTTTCTATCCCTATTTGCATTTGCATTTTTGGATAGTGGCAAACTAATTATGTATAGTCTTAATGTCATTATTTCATCATTGCTTTTAGAGCTAAGTAGCCCTAACCCTTACACTCAAGCTTAATTATCCATTCCAACTCTATTACCTAGATTAATTTATGCTTATTGTTATATTTACTAAATTAACCTAGTTAACCTAATCTAGTGAATTATTTTCTTTAAATTTTAAGTGAATCCAATTTACCTTCTACATTGGAGGATTTTAGACCTAATTGATTGTACTTTCTTGGGATTAGGTGGTGTACACTTCTTTTAATGTTGAATTAATTATACACTATATTATTAGCATCATATGTTCAAATGGAATAGTGTTTTGGCTTGGCCAATATGTCATGTATATTCATTAGATGATGTGTGTAAAACTTTGTAAGAGAATCTATGTCACTGTAACATGTGTGAGAAGTTATATGATGTGTATTATAGTGTGTAAGGAGGTTACATTTTGGAATAAGAATCTTCACTCAATTATGATGTGTAAGAATGATACATCATAAAGCATCTTGCTAAAAAAAAGTATATAACATCCAATTGACCCATGAAAGGGCGTGGTTAATGAAAATTCTTACCATGACACTTTGGACTTCAAATGGACTCATGGTATTCTCTTTTGGTAGTTTTCTAGAAGTCTATACATTGTGGACATGATGCAAGAACCTAGGCTTGAACTTAATTAAGCAAGTAAACTATTATAATATTTAATGATAAATCATATTATTAATTAATTTATGAAATAAACCTTTTTTTAGTAAATGTGAGTACTTAGGAAATATTCAGTATTTAATTTAGACTATCTTGTTCTTATAGGATAACAAATTTTATAGCCAATTTGGGCTCTTTTATCCATTGGGATTCTCATCCATATAGGATGATCAATACAATGTGGTCAATTTGGACTGCAACTCTATCAATTACAAGATAGACAACTTAAAATAGTCATACAAACTAATTTAATAAACAAAAGAATAATATATTCTAGCTAGAACCTTAGACTCGTAGGTACCAACCAAGTCTTGAGTCACTTACAAAAAAATCACAATATATCCATATTAATATAAGGAGTTTCTTTGTGATTTTTCATATTTCTGGGTTACTATTTGATTCTTCATGATGGTGCTCTGCATGGTGGGAGCCGAGCGTGGGCTAGGGCATTGCAACCCTAGCTCATAAGTGGAGCCTATTGTTGGTGCGACAACGAGAGGGTGGCGTCTGCGAGGGTGGGTGTTGTTGCGGGTGGGGATAGCTTCGGGGCTATGGGGGTGGAAGGTGGTGCGGTGGTTGCGGGTGGTGGGTGGAGCTACGGGAGGCAGGGGTTGGGGGTTCTTGCGAAGTCGCAGCGTGGACACGGGGAAGGGCGGTGGGGGCATCAATCTGCTCGGTGGGGAGAGTGTGTGGCCCTACAAGGGGGTGTGGATTCTTTGCCCAATTCCTTTTGGGAGGGGGGCTCTTCGAGTGGTGCACTGTCTAGATCTGGTGGAGAGGCCTCAAAGGCGCCTCACGATATGGATTTCCAAGCTATGGTGGGTTTGAAATCTCCACCCCAAAATGTAAAGACCTTTGATAATCACCTTTTTGCCTAAGAATCCGGGGCTGGAAGTGCTAGGGGCTCTCGGATCTCGAAGATTAAGTGCAGCGAGAGACCAAGCTTGAGTATTCCTCCGGAGATGATAGCAGAGGATGTTGATTACTTTTCAAAACATTCGTTATACTACAAGTTCTTAGGGATGAGGGTTTCTCTGCAGTTTTTGGAGAACTGGGCTCAGAGATCTTGGGCACCGGAAGGGGAAATGGAGATTATGTTACTGGCAAACAACTACTTCATGATTACCTTCAATTGCATGGAGGATCGGAGTAGGGTTGTTGAAGGAGGGCCATATTTCTACAACCAGGTGGGGTTGTTCATCAAACCTTGGCATGCAGGGTTCAATCCTTCGGAGGAACTCCCGAATAGGGTCCCAGTGTGGGTCCGCTTGCTGCGTTTTCCAGTGGAATATTGTCAGGAGGATGTGCTACGGATGCTCGCTTCAGTGCTTGGGAAGCCAGTTGGAGCCTCATCGCAAACCCTAAGGAGAAGGGTAATGACCTTTACCCGTATCTGTGTCGAAATTGATCTTAGTAAGCCTCTGCCAGATACTATAGATATGTGTGTGGGTTCTTATTCCTGGGTTCAGCTGCTGGATTATGAGACTCTACCATTTTGGTGTCGTTTGTGTCATGAGTATGGCCATTTGCAGTGCAAGTGTCCTAGATATAAACCAATAGTGCGCCAACCTCAACAGCCGACCCGCAACACAGATGGGGTTGACAAAGGAAAAGTCGCCTCGACTAGGGAAGTTGTGGGTACTGATGGTTTTGTCCTAGTTAAGACAAAGAACAAGAATCAGGGACAAAAGAGGCCCCTTTAGGAGAGACAAGAGGAGGATACCTTTAACAGGTTTGAAGCCCTGGACGACCTCACCTAGCAGGAGGTGAACCCTGGGCTGACTCCTATGATCAGGGTGCATCAAGGTTGGTCAATGATAGTGTGGATTGGGACTCGACCCAGGCTCTACAAATTGTTGGGAGCCAGCAAATGGAGATGGATCTGCCAGGTGTGGCTCAGTTGGGGACCATTCCTAGTGTTGCAGTGGAGATGGCTGGGGGGGGATGTTTCTCCTTCAGCTCAAAAATTGGAAACTGTTGGGGCCAAAAGTAACAAGATGGGCTTACATTTGGGTCTCGATCAGAAGGACATTAAGAAAGGATCAATGGAGAACAATTCAAAGGTTGGCAAAAAAAAGGATTTGGAGAAGATCAAATTGATGGGGGAGAATTTGGTTGAGTTAGGATCAGTAAAGACTCTGGATTCTCACTTTTCCAATCCCCCTAAATGATTGTTTTATCATGGAATGTGAGGGGCTTGAACAGTGGCCCTAGACAAAAAGTTGTTCGGGAGTTGATAAGGAGTCATTCTCCTGATATCCTATTTTTGCAGGAGACAAAATTTTCTGTGGAAAGTATGATGGATCTGGTGCCAAAGCTTTGAGGGAGATGCCAATGTCAGTGTATTGGGGCTATGGGTTCCTCGGGAGGGGTGGCCTGTTTGTGGAAGTGGAACCCTTTAAGGATTCACCCTGTCTACGAAGGTTGGTCCCTTTCCACCCTTGGATTATGACGGGGGATTTAAATGCCATCCTAGAGTTGAGTGAGAAGAAGGGGGGTGGTATGCGGTTGGAACCTTCGTCTTTCCTTTTTTGGGATAATATATCATCGTTGCATCTGGTTGACATTAATCCTGGTAATGGTCTGTTCACCTGGAACAATAGGAGGGTAGGGGAGTATTGAATTGCGGAAAGGTTGCATCATTTTCTGGTTTCTAGTTTTTGGATTGGTGGGGAGTGGTCCACAAGCTCTGAGATTCTTGACTGGAGAGGGTCTAACCACTGGCCCATCAAGATGGTTTCTTCTTCTGCTCGGGTCGCTTGCTCTCCTTCATTCAAATTCTAACTTATGTGGCTTCAAGATCTTGCTTTTCATACTCTTGTAGTGGAGTGGTGGAGGAAAGGGAGGCCTACCTTTGACACTTCTATGTACACGTTTGCCAAGTAGCTGCAATTTGTTAAGTTCAAGCTTAAACAGTGGAACCATTAGGGTTTCAAGAATATTTTCCATGCTAAGAAAGTTGCTCAGATGGTGTTGAATGGAATCACCAGTGACATCAGAGAGCATGGTTTGTCTGAAGCCTTGCTTAGGGAGCAAGACAGGGTTGTCAAGGCCTTAAAGGAATGGGAGCTTAGGGAGGAAATATATTGGAAACATAGAGCTCGTATTGATTGGCTTCAAGAGGAGGATAAGAACACTGCCTTCTTCTTCAACTCAGTGAAAGCAAGAAGACATGGAAATTCCATTCCTGTTCTAATCAATGATAGAGGTGAGCAGCTTTTATCCTTCTAGGAGATCTCTAGGGAGTCTCTTCATTATTTCTGGTCCCTCTTCAGGGAGGATTCTCACGAGGAAACGATGGAGGAGAATCAATTTCTCGATTGCATCCCTTCTCTAGTTACTAGGGAGATGAATGAGAAGCTTATGAGTCCCATTTTGCTAGAAGAACTAGAGAGGATTGCTTTTCACATGAGAAAGGAAAAGGCTCCTGGACTGGATGGGTTCCCAGTTGAATTCTTTCAAGAATTCTGGGATATTATCAAACTGGATTTATTGGAAGTAGTTCAGGAGTCCCAGAGGAATAAGTAGATGCTTCAGGCTTTGAATGCGACTTTCATTGCACTTATCCCCAAGTGTGCTGGGGTTGACCGGTTAGGAAAATTCTGACCTATCTCTCTCTGCAATGTGATTTACAAGATCATCTCTAAGATGATAGTGGATAGGTTGAAAAAGTGTCTGGGGGAGGTTATCTCTAAGGAGCAGAGTGGGTTTTTGGAAGGGTGCCAAATCCTAGACGGGGTGGTCATTGCTATAGAGACCATTCACTCTATGGAAACTTCTAGGGAAAAATCTATGTTTATTAAGTTGGACATGACTAAGGCTTACGATAGAGTCTGTTGGTCCTTCCTCCAGAATATTTTCAGGGCATTTGGCTTTGCTAACGAATGGATCCAATGGGTTATGAGTTGTGTTACGTCTACCTCCTTCTCGGTGCTAATCAATGGAGATCATATTGAGTTGTTTGGTGCTTCTAGGGGTCTTCGCCAGGGGGATCCCCTATCCCCTTACCTATTCATTCTGCTAGCTTGGGGTCTAGGGAGGTTGATTAAGCATAATGTGGGTCTAGGGTTTATTCAGGGATGGAGTTGGGGTAATGAATTGCAGCCGCAGTCTCATTTGTAGTTTGTTGATGACATGACCCTGATGGGACTTGCTTGGATCAGAGAGGCCACTAATCTGAGAAAGGTCTTGCATGTTTATCTTGTAGCTTTGGGCCAGTTGATCAATGAGGATAAATCTTCTATCATCTTCTTCAACACTCCTGGTCCTATTCAAAGGAGGATTGCACTCATCTTGAGATTCCAAGTTGGTTGTTTGCCCTTGATTTATTTGGGTATTCCTATTTCTCCTGGTAACCCTCCTAGGGAATCTTGGCATGGTATCTTGGATAAATTTCGCAGGAAGGTTGATCACTGGACAAATAGATGGTTATCCTTTGCTAGGAGGGTTCAGCTGATCCAGTTAGTGGTTCAGGCTCTTCCGATTTATTGATGTATGCTTCAAGTGGCTCCTAAGTGGTTCTTGAAAGGATTGGACTCTCTGGAAAGGAAATTCTTATGGGTAGGCAATCTTTCCTCCTCCAAATGGAGTCTTGTCAATTGAGATTTGGTGTGTAGCCCGAGGCAGTTAGGGGGGCTTGGTTTAAGGCAGGCTATTTTATTTGGGGAGGCTCTAGCGGTTAAATTGTACTGGAGGTGGTGTGTTGAGCAGGATCGTGGCTAGGCTAGGATTTTGGCCTACAAATATATGCACAAGATCTCGATGGAGGAAATTCCAAGATATCTGCTTGAGGGAAAAGACTCAACGATTTGGAGTACTCTTAAGAAGGGGGCTTCTCTTATTAAGGACAGGCTCTTTTGGATTTGTAGAAGGGGGGAAAAGGTCTTATTCTTGAACGACTCTTGGGATGGTTACCCCCCCATCCTGAAACAGTTTCCCAACCTTGGGAATCTTTGCCAGAGGTTCTTGGAGGCAGGGTGAGTGACTTCAAGGCTGTGTATAGGTGTGGACGACTATAAATGGAGTGGTGGAAGGCCCCTAATGAGTGGTCGGTCAATGGGATGGAGGAAGAGTGTGTTGAGTTGCATGGAATTCTGGTGAATAGAAATTGTAGTTCACTCAAGGGTAGGGATGGACTTGCTTGGTTTCCGAATCCTAAGGGCATCTTTACTATAGCTAGTGGATACCAGAAACTGTTGAACTGAAGACTTGAGGGAAGAGAGGTGCTCTGGTGGAAACAGGTGTGGAATAATTTTTCTTGGCCAAAGTGTAACTGCTTCGCTTGGACTTTGGCTTTGAACAAATGCCTAACTTGGGACAATATTTGCAAGCGGGGATTTTTGGGGCCTTCCATTTGTGCCTTGTGCGGTAATGGGGAGGAAGACTCCTCACACATGTTCTTTAGATGCCCCTTCTCTATGCTTATTTGGCACTATTGGTGGGGGGTGTGGAAGCATTCTTGTGTTCACGCAAATTCTCTGGTGGATTTTTGGAGCAGTTTGGGCAGACCTCCTATCCTCTCCTCCTTCCTCCAGGCTGTCTGGTACATTGGGCCCATTTTCATTATGTGGCAGATCTGGCTCAAGAGGAACATGAGGTTCTTTCGTGAGGTTAGACTGGTAGTTCAACAAGTGTGGAATATAATCATTGTTATGATTCAGGAGATAGTGGAAGCTAAATGTGAGGTTCATTTTCCTCTGAGTAGAGATGAGGCAAATATTGTGAGTAGGTTGGGATTGCAAGAGTTGTCTCCTGCCTCAGCTTGTGTCAGGAGAGGTAGACGTTCTTTGAAGAAGGTTCAATGTGTGGGAAGATGGATGCCTCCTCAAGATGAGTTTATGAAGATTAATACTGATGGCTCCTTTAGGGGTAACCCAAGTGCTACTAGGGTTGGTGGTGTTCGTAGGGATGGTATGGGGGAGGTGGTCTTCTTCTTTTGGATTCATAAAGGGCGATATTATAATAATTTTATGGAGGGTTTTTCAATCCTCTATTCCTTGGAGTGTGCTTGGGAGTTGGGTTGAAGGAAGGTTATCTATGAATCAGATTCACAAATTGTTATGAACTTGTTGATAGAGTAGAAGGTGAGTGGAATTCATTGGTAGTTGGCAGAGATTGTTCGTCAGATTCTTCATATTAGCTCGTCAATGGAGTAGGTGTCTTTCATCCACATTCCTCGTGAGTGGAAAAGAGCAGCAGATTGTTTGGCTAAGTGGGCCTCAGAACATGGTAGTGATTGGAAAGTTGAAGGTTGGGAGGATCTCTCCTTGGATTATTGTCAGGACTTGCAGAAGATTCTTGCTGAGGACATGGATGGGTATGAAATTGGCTAATCTTGGGTTGGGCTTGTGGTTCTTTTCTGGGGTCTTGGGGCCCTGGTTCTCTTTGTAATTCTTATGTCTTATTTTCAATAAAAATTTTACCCCTTTATTTCATAAGGAGTTTCTTTGTAAGTCCTATAAATATCGTGTACCCCCTCATGTTCCAGGCTAGTGTTTAAGTACAAGACTAATTGACCTCAGGGATTTTTTTGAGTATCAATTTAAAGGGATGGCGCCACAAAGATCATTATTAAAATTATATTAGGATACAAGTGCAGTAGTACAAATATGACTACATGGCTTGTAAATGTGAACCAAAGACACCATTTATACCAAACATTGTAATATGTTAAATTTTTAAAAGAAAGGTAAACTCAATATTTTTGTTAGATTTAATGACAGTCCCAAAGACACTGAGAGGGGGGGTGAATCAGTGTCTAACCAGTTGAATGAATATTTAAACTTATTTATAACTTTGTAACCCAAAACAATGTACCGGTAAGCAAGAATTAATGCAATAAACACAAATAACAGAGACAACATAGAAACACACCATAGCATGATATTTTAATGAGGAAACCCAGTGTGGGAAAAACCTTGGTGGGATTTGTGACCCACAATATTTACTCACTGGCCAATGAATAAATACTACTTACAATAGGGGCCTGCACATGCAGGGAGGCCAACAACCTAGAGCTCACTGCTCAATGAAGAGTCTCACTGACTACAAAATAGATAATTAAATCCAATACAATGTATTGCTCAAAACAACTTCTCTAATGCCAGGTTCAGTACGAGTTTAAGCTCAGATAGATACCTTAACCAAAAACCTTCGCTACCACTAAACAATTATCTTCTACCCTACATCTCATTCCTTCATTACAAAATGATCTATAAGATCTCATACATATATGAGTCTTTTACAATATACCAAGTTGTCTTACAAATGATAATTATATTACAACAAACAAAAGTTCATCCCATGTTGGCCTGAGTGCCGGTATGATTTGTTGTTGATATAATGTAAATGTCGGTGTAAGCACCTGCTGGTGAAAGTTCCTGTCAATGTCGGTGTCTACTAGTGCATGTAGAAACCTATTGCCGGTTGGTTGCTAGTTGGTTGCCATCAATGACAACATCAACTATTCTCATATGAGTGAAGAATGCCAACAATCTTCCCCTTTGGCATTGATGGCAACACTCATGAGAAAAATCAAAACTATTATCCCAAAACTAAAATCCAAAAAGATGTGCTCCCCCTGAGCAAGTGATCTCCTCTATACATGCATTTTTCTCTCTACTACTACTCCCCCTTTGACATCAATGACAAAGGATGTCATAAAATAATCAAAAGAGTACAAAAAATGCTACCTCAAGGTCTGTAACTGGTTGGTTACTATCTGAAAAATGCGCACCAAAACTAGATTCAAACTCTGCATAAATTTGTTGTTGTTAGTTAGAGTTGCCTCAGTCTACTGGATCATACCAGTGAGATAGTGCATTTGCTGCTTCGGTGATCTTTCTCCACTAATTGTTGCCTTAGTCATTTCAGCTCTTTGAGTAATCAGACTATCTAACCTCAGACCAAGTTTATTCTTTAGTTCTCAAGCTTTGGACCTTATTCTTGCCTTTTCTTTCTCAAATTTTTCCAACTTCTCCTCAAAAAATGTCATTTCCTGCTCAAAAATTGAGATAAGTTCAGATGAACCTATCATATTATCCGCTATGTCATCAATTTATTTTTGTGTCTTCTTAATCTCCTCATCAATGTCCTCTGTCAAATAGTGAGGTTTACATGCTTCTCTATATAACTCCTTATACTCCAAAATTATAGAATTAAGTACCGGTAAAAGTGTGCCCAAGTGATCGGTACAATTCTTTATAGTGTTTTCAAAGAATTTATTTTTCTCTTTGTCAACTCTCTCCTTAATGGTATCCTCATTTACCTTTTCCAGAGTTATGACATTATCAACAATGAATTTGGACAATGTGTCCAATTTACCTAAAGAATCATTAATGTGCTCTATCTGATAATTAGGTGCAATCATCTTCAGGAGAGGTAATGTGTTATTAATTGCCTTAAATGCTAAGGCATTGCAATCTATTATCCTCTTGATGGAATCCAATAGAACCTCTGTTATGTTAGTAGGTCTAAATTCACCTATAGATGTGCTCAGTTCTGCTATGGGTTTCTTCTCAATAGATGTTTGACCAATTACCTTCACTATGTCCTCTTTATTTCCATAAGATGCATCCATTTTACTTACATTTTCTTCCAGTGGATCTGTGTGTGTATGTGCCTCTGCCTTTGATGGTTTCTTAGTTTGATTAAGCACCTTTGCAACTATCGGTTTCCTAGACTCAACATGAACCTCTACCTCAAATTGGTTCTCAATCTGTACAATTGTCGGTTTCTCTTATTCTAGTTTCCCTGTGTTAGTTGTCTTGTCCTCTGTAGGTTTCTCAGTTACCGGTTGCTCTGCTTGGGATGGTATCTCAGTGTTCTAAGAATCAATAGTTTGTGTCAGTATCTCAGTCTCCTGAGAGTATACAGTGTGTGTCGGTATCTCAGAGACCTTGTTGTCTTTGACATCATCTGCCTTAACCTCTACAGTTTCTTTGTCCACAACAATGTTTATATCTTGAGTATCCACACTCATGGTAAAAATTATCTTAGACTCTGGGTTAGTATCATCATGATTTATACCTTCAGTAGCCATATTCGGTGGATTAGCTATATATACCGGTGATATTGAATTTAATGGAGGGGTGTCCTAAGCCGGTGGAGGGATGCTATTGGTTACTTTTATAGTAGGTACACCACCTATTTTACCTTTTCCCTTATCTTTCTGATATACCTTGAATGTCTTTTCCACTTTCGGTTTGTTTCTTTCCTTTTGCTTTTCCTTCTCAACAAAAAATATGTCCCATTTATCTGCAGTCTCATTTGCAATTTCCTTAACCCTTCCAGCCATCAGGCTTACTTGTCTGTGCCCACTAACAAATACTGACCGGTTTTCTTCAGATATAAGCTCATCTATCTCTTCCTTAGAATTTACCAGATGTACAACCAAGAGTGCTTCAACTTTCAACTTGTTATCCAGTTCCATCACAGATAGCCTTTTAGCTTCTAATCTCATGTATAAATCATTAGGTAAATCATCAATTACTTCTATCAAAACTTTCTTGTAGATATCTAAATGTAAAATAATGCTTTCTTCAATAGTTTGTTTGTCAGAATCCTTACAAGAATTATACCATTTATTTACATTTACCAAATTACCTTCCTATGTAATCTCATTTAGTAGATCATCCAGTGTAGGGGTAACCAGTGTTTGTTTCTTCTTTGGTGTAAGCTTCTTCTGCGATTCCCTAATTGTTTGTTCCTTTTTCCTTAGTGTTCTTGTTTTCTTAGGAGGAGAAGGTACTGGTGGGGTTTTCCTTTTCCTTTCCACTCTCTTAAACTCATTAGTCTTGCCACTGCCAGTATCAGAAGATGTTACAACCGGTGAAACATGTGCTTCCGGTTGCAGTCCTTTAAGCTTACTAGCTGATATACCACTGATATTCATGATATTTTCCTTAATTTCACTAGCCTTCTTAGAGGCATCTCTGATAAACTTGTCTCTTTTCTTCCTTTCTTTTTGCATAGATACATTACTTGCAATAGTTTCTGCATTACCAAATATTCCTTCAGATGGCTCCAAGGTGCATCAAGTAGGGCTTTAGCATAGTTTCCAGAACAGGTAGGTCTACCTCATAACCCATCTCAATAACCCAAACAGTTCTAGGGCTTATTGCTACTATCCAAGTCTCATCTCACTTAATGACAAAACATATTTGCTTGTCATATTTATCAACTATGCTCTGCGGTAATCTCTCTCTTGCTCTCATCTTAGTTTGAAATGTTTTGAAGTAATCTGCAATGATCTTATCACAGTCAGTGCCCATACCGATGAAAGCTTCCTGTATCTATTTTCCTACTGGGATGTCATAACCAAAATCCTTGTGACCTATGTCAGGTATCTCCTTGGTAACGTATAGCATTAAGCGTACTAGTAGGTTCCCAAAATGGAAAGTGCCTTTCTTATCTCCCTTAATCTTCTTCAAATTGTCAATTAATTCATCTTTAAGCCATTCACAAACATCTATCTTAGCATTATTGTTCACCATCTCATATGCATTGTGAATACAAAGGCTAGAAATCGAATTCAATCTATTGGCATGTGTTGCTTTATATCCAAGTATCATACTAACATATCTCACATTTATATCCTTGACATCATTGACTCTAAGTGACCTGGTATTAGATGTGGCTCCGGTTAACTCCATAACTCCCTTGTTAGGTATTTTCTTGGTTTTATCAAGCCTACTACTGGTTGAATGTAAACCAGTAATTGCCTTAATTGCTTCCTTGGTTATCTTGCAAACTGACTCTAACCACATGAACTCTCCATGGACTCTACTTAATACAAGTCATATAACTTCCTTTGGAAATTCGGGAATGTTCAGTATTTCTACAAATCCTGAGTCTTTCACAATCTTATGTTCAGGTTTAATCACGCCTTTTTCATTGGTAATAACCTTTTTAAACATTTTCTTCAAATCCTCAATCCCTAGGTTTTCTATGTTGCAATGTATGTAGATTCTAGGGTCTTCTGCAAATGCTACACCCTTCAGAATTTTTGAAAAAGCTTTGACATAATGATCCTGCTTTGCAATCTCGGGGATAATCTTAAACACGGGTCTAGGGCGTTTGATGTTTTCAACAATGATAGGTTTTGCAATAAACTCAGGAACAAAAGATGAGGTTGCCATTTTGATAAATACCTCTTAACTAAAGTTCTTTGAATGCTTGAAAATCACTTCGTAGCTTTGCCTTAGGATGCCCTTTCTCAATTTCGCACTCTCTGATTGTTTGAATGTTTGGTGAGTCGAAATGAGGGTTTTCCCGATTCTTTATAGCCAAAAAGATTCTTTAAAACCGCATTAAATGCTCGCAGGTTAAGTGAAAACTTAACACATCTGCCAGTAAAGAAGAAATGTATCTTCTTCCCATCAACCAATGGTAAAATGCATGATTTTCAATTTGCTGCAATACCCCCTAAGGATTATTCCTTAGTTAGATGAATAATCTCCTACCGGTGGAGGGTTACTCTGTTCTACCGATGCAGAGATAGATTCATCAACTTTCTGATCTGCCTTCTTAATCCATTGTTTTGAGAAATCTTGCTTTATTTCATTTACCTTTTCTTTACCCTTGACATTAGATCCTTTATTGTTCGCTGGTATAGTCTTGGATCTACAAAATTTTATAATATGTCCAATCTTGTTACATGCATAACAAGTTACATTATTCCTTTGAATAGCTTTTCCATATCCTTGACCCGTTTGTGATCTGCATTGATTAGATAAATGCCCAAATCTACCACAAACATAGCATTTCACATTCATTCTACAATTTTTTGAATTATGACCAACTTTGTTGCATTTGGAACATTGACTGGTGGGTGAGTTTGTATTCTGATTATTTCTTAATCTACACTGATTTTCTCTATGACCATATTTGTTGCAATTGAAACATTTCCCATTAAATTTACAAGCATTAGGTTGTCTTACTGGTTTGTTCTGATCTTTATTATTTGCAGTACCAAAACTTTCTCCAATTTCAAATCCAAGTCCAATTGTATCTCCATCAGTTTTCTATCTTTTCAGCATGTCATCAAGCCTTTCTAAACTTTTCTTGAATTTGTCTGTGTTCATTTGCAGTGATCAACTCATTTTCTAGAATTCCAACTTGTCTCACAAGCTCATCTTTATCATGTTGCATGTGAATCAGATTTGTCTTTAGCATACCAATTTCATCACTGAGTCTCAGATTTTCATTTCCTGCATCATTAAGTCTCCTAGTCAAGTCTTCTTCATTCTTCTTCCTATCTTCAATATCCTTAAATAACCTCATAGTCATATCTTGCATTTCATTCTTCATATTACTGTTCTCTTGAATTAACTTATTTGCAATGTCTCTTAAGAGTTTCCTTTTCATCATCATCATTCTGCATTTTCTCATGAAGTTCCTTTCTCTTATTTTGTGCTATAACCAGGTTCTCTTGAAGTCCTTTAATGAATTCCTTAGCAGTCCTCACATCATCTTCAAGTTTGATATTCTTCAATTTTTCTGCATCAAAATCTTCAAGAGCTCCTTCCAACTGTTTTCTTAAGTTCTCCATTTGTACCGGTTTCAGAATCTTCCTCAAGCTATTAGGCTTTTGCAAATAGAGGACCAGGCTCTAATACCAATTGTTAGATTCAATGACAGTCCCAAAGACACTAAGAAGGGGGTGAATCAGTGTCTAACCAGTTGAATGAATATTTAAACTTATTTATAACTTTGCAACCCAAAACAGTGTATCGGTAAACAAGAATTAATGCAGTAAACACAAATAACAGAGACAACATAGAAACACACCATAACACAAGATATCTTAACAAGGAAACCCAGTGTGGGAAAAACCTCAGTGGGATTTGTGACCCACAATATTTACTCACTGGCCAATGAATAAATATTACTTACAATAGGGGCATGCACATGTAGGGAGGCCAACAGCTTGGAGCTCACTGCTCAGTGAAGAGTCTCATTGACTACAAAATGGATAATTAAATCCAATACAGTGTACTGCTCAAAACAACATCTCTAATGCCAGGTTCAGTACCGGTTTAAGCTCAGATAGATACCTTAACCAAAAACCTTCGCTGCCACTAAACAATTATCTTCTACCATGCATCTCATTCTTTCATTACAAAATGATCTATAAGATCTCATACACATATGAGTCTTTTACAATATACCAAGTTGGCTTACAAAAGATAATTATATTAAAATAAACAAAAGTTCATCCCATGTCGGCCTGAGTGCCGATATGATTTGTTGCCGATGTAATGTAAATATTGGTGTAAGCACCTGTCGGTGCCAGTGTCTGTCGGTGCATGTAGAAACCTATTGTCAGTTGGTTTCCAGTTGGTTTCCATCAACGATAACATCAACTATTCTCATATGAGTGTAGAATGCCAACAATTTTCTAATCACCAAGATCCATAATAGGCAAGGTAAGAGCATATGACAATTGTTTAATCCAATTTGAATGTCTAACTTGCAAATTCTATGAGGTAAAAATACCATTTTTGAACATTATGATTTAAATGAGTATTCTTTTAACTCATATATCCTTTGAACTTTGTTGTCCTCATTTTTGGCTATGTCACAAAAATGGGAAACCCCTACAAATTTTGTCCAATTTATAGTCCTTGTCCTCTAAGTATGCTTTTCGAGGTAGTCTTTTGTTAGCCATTTGGTGGAATTTATTATGTGTTGCATTGATGTTTTGTCATTGATGTCAACACTAGCTATTTGGATCCTTACCGACACCCTTCTAGTCCCGGTAGGTTGAGTGGTTTCTGGTTAACTTGGATCCAACATGATCTGGTAGGCTTCGATATAGTTTGGTGATGGAATTGACTTGTTCATGATGCTTATACTCATATTTGGTCAATTGGTTTTGGTTTGGTGATTGGATGCTATCCTTCTTTCTTAGAAGATTGGTTTATGGTTCCAGTGAGGGTTTCACCAATAGAGATTTTGATGGAGATCTTTTGATGAATTGCATAAGTGGCATTGGTGCAGCTTTTGATGGAGTTTTAGGATGTTGTTGGTGATCGTGTTCGAGAATTGGCAGTTGGAGATCATTGCTGAAGCATGTGGACCTATACTTGGTCCCAGTTGATCTAGGTTATGGACCAACTTTAATGTAACGTGTGGATAGGACCTATTGATGTATTTCTGGGATGTCTTATTTGTTGATATTATTTGTTTGGTTTAAGGCCGACATGGTTTGTAATTATTTAATGGGTTTATTGTCTGGTGGTCGACCTGAATGTTTATGGTCTAGGATTTTGTATAAATTGATTATCATGGTTAATGTAAGAGGTCATGGTCAAGGAATGTAAAGTGCAAATAATGTAATATCATTCAAGTAGAGGAGTTGGTCGATCGTTGGAGACCGAATTGGGTTTATGTAAGAGGATTTAGTCATTCGGTATTGAGCTTAATTGGAACTATACTCAGGCATAGGAGATGCTATCTTTTGCAGTTCAACACTTCTTCAAATTGTAGTCTTGATTTGTGTGTAGTCAGTGAGTCTTCTTTTTTGATGAGAAGTGCACTATAGGTTGTTGGCCTTCCTACAAGTGCAAGGCCACCCTCTTGTTCCTGAGAACTGCCCCTATCGATAGATGGTTTTATTTCCTTACTAATGTGTTCCCATCAAATGTTTTAAGTTCTCCCCATTAGAAAGCAGATCCAACATTTCACCCAGCTCAGACAACTTTTCGTAGCTGAATGAAATATGTAAGGGCCCAACCATAGGAGGCAGGCATTGATTGGGGGATACCATTAACTAGACTTACTAGGATCATACATCTAACTCTCGCTAGGCACCTTCCCACACCCCAGGTTGAGCCAATGACCCCTTCATTGTAATTCACAT
Organism: Cryptomeria japonica; assembly: GCF_030272615.1. Classification (NCBI taxonomy): domain Eukaryota; kingdom Viridiplantae; phylum Streptophyta; class Pinopsida; order Cupressales; family Cupressaceae; genus Cryptomeria; species Cryptomeria japonica. The sequence goes on from NC_081415.1 coordinate 305,213,725, forward strand.
ACTTATTGCAAAATTATTATCTGACTGTGGGTAGGCTTCCCACTATGGTTTTTTCTTTTATCGGGTTTTCCACGTACAAATTTTGGTGTTATGTGGATGGCTTTTATTCTGTGATTATTGTTTATGCTTAATCGGTTTATTTGCTATTCCGGTATTAATTTATTGGGTTCCGGTATTAAAGTTTAAATTGCTAATGGTTCCTGTAATCTGTGACAACTGATTCACCCCCCCCCCCCCCCCATAGTTGTCTTCCGTCTATCTGAGCTGTCTAACAATTGGTATTAGATCTTTGGTCCCCTCTGCAGAAAGCTTAATCGCTTGAGGAAGATCCTATGGCGACTAACAGTTCAAGTTTATCTAGTTCTTCTGGAGCTATCTTTCGAAGGGATATTCTGATGCTTGATGGAACAAATTACATAGTATGGAAGATTCAGATGGAGACTCATCTGAGATGTCTTGGCAAGGAGATTTAGGAGATCAAACAGAATTGGGATCTGGCAATCCTCCTTCGACAAACCTAGATAAGGAGCTTGAGAATGATTGTAGAGAAAGAGAATCCCTCTTGTGTGCACTATTTGATCAACAAATAATGGGATTAACCGACAAATCAAGTGGAAAGGCTATATGGGATAAGTTGGAGACTCTTAATGAAGGTGACCCTATAGTGAAAATTGCTAAACTTGATGGTTACCGAGTGAGATATGAAAACCTGAAGATGGAAGAAGATAAAAGGATTAGTGTATTCATGGAAAGGGTAAATGAGATTGTTATGGAATTCAACATTGTGGTGGAACTCTGAGTGAAGATGAAATTTTTTCTAAAGTCCTGAGAGCCCTACCACCGACTTAGAAAATGAAAGCTACTGCTATTAATGAGTTGAGAATAATGGCTAATACATTTGTCAATAGAGATACTTTGGTTGGGAAACTTTCTGTTTTTGAGCTTGAGGAATTTGGATCTTCCGGAGCTGTGAAGACTGAACCTACTTTTCATGCATCTACATCTACAACTGGTAAGCAAGAATAGAAAACTTTACATGCAAAGGAGTTGGAATATATGAAGAGATAAGATGATGAATTTGAGAAACTTGACGCACTATTTGCTAGAAGAGTACCTAAAGGACTGATAGGAAGTAAGTATGAAGGAAAGGAACCTTTTAAATGTTTTGCATGTAATAAGATTGGTCATTTTGCATCTAGATATCCTAGAAGGAATTCAAGATTTGAAGAAAGAGTTAAAAGATCATTTAAGCCTAACCCTCGATATCAGAACAAGTATAAATACAAGAAAAACAAAGACAAATCATGCTACATAGCAGATGAGGAAGGCATTACTGATTCAGATGATGAACTGGCATAAGACTCTATTGTGGATCCAACAATGGGAAGGAATGGCTATTCTTGGCTATCAAGGAAGATGATCTGACACTGGAAGAGAATATACCTGAAGAGAAGGCACTTGCTGCTAAAATTGAAGACAAGGATGAATGGGTAATTGATAGTGGTTGTTCACATCATATGAATGAAGATAAAGGGTAGTTTCTATTGGATTGTTGGCATTGACAAAATTGGTCAATCCAAAGAACTGGTATATGTGCTAAGATTTTTCATTGATGTCCAACACTTACCGGTGAAGACACTAACCGGTGAAGTGGTATAGGTAGAGTGGTGTTGTTTTTAACTAAGAAAAAGTGATGACTTACAATAAATGGAAACAACTTTGTTGTTGAATGATCAAAGATTTAATCAGCTCAAGGAAAGATAGAGTAAGCCAACCGGTCTATCATTTAGGAAGATCGGTCACTTTGATGATGGTGAAGTCACAAAAGGTGACTCAAGCAAGAAAACCTGTTTGTTTATACAAACCGATAACTCATTGGTAAACAGGGGAAGAGACTTGGTGCTAGCACAACAAACTGACAATCAAAGGATGAACCGGTAATATATAAGTGCAGTGACATACCGGTACACCGATATGACAAAAGGAAGACAGGTGATCACCATAAATCTCGAAGTGGTGATCGGTTATTCAGTTGCGGTGACAAAGGATGAGTTGATGAGCTTGTGTCTATGCCAAATCATATGTTGGTAAGGTAAAATTTTAGTTATCATGTAGTCAAGCATGATTACATGTGGATTTTTTTGTTCACACTTATCTGTCTGAACACGACTCATAAGTTTCTATCTTTGGGAGATGTGGTGGCAGAATTGGTTGAACACTTAGTGAAATTGTTGTAAGGTGCATAGAGAAAGAGTGGGAGATTTTGAATTTGAAATCTTCTGAAATCCATGATCGGTTTGTTTGAGGGAATGCCTGAAGGTGTCGACAAAAAATGTATAAAGTATTCTTGAAGTTCATTAAGAAAGTTTTGATCATAAAATTTTCAACAAGGAGATTTTGTTGAAGGTGGTCCAAAGTGAAGAGAAGAGAGAGGAAGTGCTAAAAGGTGTTATCACAGTAGAGTGTGTTTGAGGTAGATTGACTAAGTACAAAGTCAAGAGATAGTGAACCAACAATGTGTAGAGTCAAAGATTAGAGGACTGACAGAGTGTAGAGCATAAGGTCAGGAGACTGACAAAGTGTAGAGCTGAAGGTCTGAGGATCAGTAGAGTGCAGTGCTGAGGGATAGGTGACCGGCTAAGTGAAGAGCTAAAGGTGTAAGAAGGAAACCAGTGTTGTGTAGAGAAGACACAACCAGTGTGTATTGAGTGTGATGCATATTGAGATCTGATCAAGCTATCAGTAGCTAATTCAATAGATCATCCATCTGTTGCTTTCTAACAACTGCAACATAAATCCCTTAACCAAGTGGACTTTAACAGGTCCCTATTGTAAAATCCCTTAATCGGGTGACATCTTAACTGATGTTCTAAATCCTCTAACCAAGCTACCTTTAACAAGATAAAGGCACTAACCGGCCTTGATAAAAATCCCTTAACTGGGTGGCACCTAACAATGTCTTTTTAATCTCCTAATAGGGATGGCTCCTCACAGGGCGTACTTCAGAGGAGTACAAATTTTGTGAGTTCCTACTCACACCGTGGTTTTCTCCCTTTTGGGTTTCCACAAGATAAATTCTTGGTGTCACTGTCAACTTTTCATGCTTGCATATTTTACTTCAGTGATTAAGTATATTGTTGGATTTTAGATGAATGCAGATTTAAGTTAAAAGTTAAATTGTGAAAATTTGATTAAGTGTTGATTCACCCCTCCCCTCTTAGCACCAGTTGGGACTAACAATTGGTATCAGAGCATTAGGTCCCTAGAATTAGAAGAATCTTAATCGAATTAGGGAGGGATCCAAGATGTTGTGTAAGGAGGGTCCTATGTTCTCTAAGGAGAATTACACCTTATGGTGTGGAAGAATGAAACTCTATCTAAGATCCCTAGGTGAACACTATTGGAATCATGTGATCACTGAGTACAATGAACCTTCAAGGACTCTTACTCCAGACTAGATCAAGGAAAGGCAAGATAATACTGTTGCTATGGATTTGATTGTTATCACACTTTTAGATAATGAATTTGCTGAGGTGCGATATTTGAAATCAGCTTTTCAAATATGGAATAAGCTGAAGACAGTCTATGGGGGAGATCTCCATGTTCAAAAGGCCAAAGTAGACAGCTTGAGAGGAAAATCTGATGAGATGAGAGTGCAGGAAAGTGAAAACATAGAGTAGTATAGCAAGAGGATAAAGGATGTAGTAAACCCCATTAAAAGTGCAGGAGGAAAGCTCAAGGAAGAGGATGTGGTTAGCAAAATCCTGAGAAATCTACTACCATAATATGCCATAAGGGTCTCTATTATCTAGGAACTCAGATCCTTGGGAACAATCAATGTAACTCTTGACTCACTAATCAGTAAGTTGACTGCTTTTGAGCTGAAAAATTATGACAACAGCGTACCAAAGATTGATGTTGCTTTCAAAGAATCCATGATGCATGCACCAACAAGGAGAAGGAAAGAAACCAGTAGTAGTTCTACTACCAGAACTAGTCATTCCCATGAGAGTGACAATCTCCTCTCTGAGGAATAGGAGCAAGATGAAATTGAAGCTTTATTGGCAAGAAGATTACCAAGAGGTAAAGGAAAATAGAAAGGTAAACTACCCTTAAAATTCTTCTCTTGTAATAAGATAGGTCATATTGCTTCAATATGCCCTGACAATGATAGAGATAGGAAGGATAATTTTAGAAGTTATAGGGACAAGAGAAAGAAGGAATGTTATCTTGCAGAAGAAGGAGTCACTAATGAAGAATCAAAGGGATCTAATGGAGATGGCATTGCATTTGTAGTAGTCAAGGAGGAAAACACAGAGGAAGGAGATATGACATTGATTTCTAGCACAAATCGGTGTGGAGAATGGGTGATCGACAGTGGTTGCACTCACCACATGACCGGTGATAGAAACAAATTCCTCAACATGGAAGATTACAATGGAGGAACAATGAGATTCGGAAATGATGCCCCATGTGTAGTAAAAGGTAAGGGGTCTATAGCCTTGAATGATAAGAAAAATTACGATGATGTCTATTGGGTAGAAGGATTAAAATATAGTTTGTTAAGTGTTGCACAACTTAACAATAAGGGCTACAGGTTAGAGTTCAATGAAGGGATATGTAAACTAAATGATAAATCTAGAAGTCTGATTGCAACCGGTAAATAGTCAAGAGGCAACTTGTTTCATCTAGACACCACCATAGGTAATTCTCTAGTGGCTGAGGTTGAAGACAACTCGTTGTGGCACAAAAGATTGTGTCATGTTAATTTTGATAGCATAGCTAAAGTCAGTAAGGCAAAATTTCTCAGAGGTATGCTTGACATAGTAAAACCTGAAAAAATGCTATGTGCAAAGAGTGTCAACTAGGAAAGTTGACCAGGTCTAGTTTCAGTAGTAAAGATTTCTCATCTGAAAATATGCTAGACTTAGTTCACATAGACCTGTGCGGTCCCATGAGAACCAAGAGTTTTTATGGAGACCGATATTTTATGTTATTTGTGGATGACTTCTCAAGAATGATGTGGGTTGTACTCTTGAAGGAAAAATTTGAAGCCTTTCACATGTTTAAGGTGTTTAAGGCTCGAGTAGAAAGAGGAACTGGTAAGAATCTGAAGCGCCTGAGATTAGATAGAGGAGGAGAGTTCACCTCTCAAGAGTTCATGAACTACATGGAGGAACAAGGGATCATGAGATAAATGTCTGCACCCAGAACACCTCAGTAGAATGAAGTTGTTGAAAGAAGAAACAAAACTCTTATTGATTATGAAAGGACTCTGATGATACAGAAGGACATCCCACATATCTTCTGGAGAGAAGCAATAAGCATTGTTGTATACACTTTGAACTAGATACAGGTAAAGAAGGGGACAAATAAAACTCCCTATGAATTATGGACTGGATACTCACCTAATGTTTGTTAGTTCAAAGTATTTGGAAGCATATGCTATATCAAAAGGGATGAGTACACTAAAAAATTTGATCCCAAGAGTGATGAAGGAACCTTTTTAGGTTACCCAACAAAGAGAAAGGCATACCGGTGTTTAAACAAAAGAACCGGTAAGATTGTGGAAAGTGCAATTGTCAGAGTAGATGAGTACTCTAAGAAAAATGAACATGACAATAAGAGTGAACCCGAGGACTATAAAGGGTTTGAGTACAATGTATTGGTGGAACCTACTAAAGAAGATCCTATTGAAGTGGCTAATGAAGAATCTTGTGAAGTTGAACCTGCACAACAGGTAGAAGAAGCTCCAAGGAGTGAACTAGTATTGGCTAAATATGTCAAAAATAATCACTCTGCAAAAATATCATCGGTGACAAGGATGTAGGAGTTCTAACCAGAAGAAGAGCAAGAGAGAATGGGTGTATACTCTCAATTTTTGAGCCCAAAATAGCAAAGGAGGCTCTATAAGATGATGACTGGGTCAAAGCCATGGAAGAAGAATTGGAGCAAATAGAGAAAAATGATACATTGACTCTAGTGCCTAGACCGGAAAATAAAAATGTAATAGGCACCAAGTGGGTGTTCAGAAATAAGATGGATGAAATTAGTAAGGTGATAAGAAACAAGACAAGATTGGTCTATAAGGGCTATTGTCAAGAAGAAGGTCTAGACTATGGAGAAACCTCTGCACTGGTAGCCAGGCTGGAAGGGGTTATAATTTTGCTAGCCTGGGCTTCTTATAAAAAGTTTAAAGTTTACCAAATGGATGTCAAATTGACATTCTTAAATGGGGTGTTAGAGGAAGAAGTATACATAGAGCAACTAGAAGGGTTTGCATCTGAAGATGGGAGGAATATGGTATGCAAGTTGTAGAAGGCTCTGTATAGGGTGAAACAAGCACCAAGAGCTTGGTATGAGAGGTTACATTAATATCTTCTAAGCATAGATTTTAATAGAACTAGTGATAATAGTAACCTGTATCTAAAGAGTGGAGCTGAAGGAAAACACCTAATTACTGAGATCTTTGTAGATGACATCATCTTTGGGGGAGATGATGAGATGAGCAGAAGCTTTGCAGAACAAATGCAACAAGAATTTGAGATGTCCATGATTGGTGAGATAAAGTTCTTTATTGGCATGCAAGTCTCTTAATTAAAGAATGACATCTTCATCAATCAGACTAAGTATATAAGAGAAATTCTGATTTTTTTTGGAATGGAAGATTGTAAACATATTGGAACTCCAATGGTTACAGGTTGCAAGCTCTCTAAACATGATGAGGCTAAAGAAGTAAATGAGACACTTTACTGGTCTATGATCGGTAAGTTATAGTATGCAGTACATAGCAGACTAGACATAGCACAAGTCGTTGGCTTGTTTGCCATATTTTCTGCAAATCCAAAAGAGACCCACATGATGGTAGTCAAAAGAATATTTAGATACCTAAAGGGGATTGATGAGTATGGTCTCTGTTATCCACACAAGGGAGACTTCAATTTAAGTGTCTTCACTAATTCAGATTGGGCTGGAAACATTAATGATAGAAAGAGCACAAGTGGAGGTGCATTCTTTCTTGGAGACAGGATTGTATCTTGGACAAGTAAGAAACAAAATTGCATTTCTCAATCCACAGCTGAGGCTGAGTATGTAGTTGTTGCAATCAACTACACAAAGATAGTTTGGATCAAGCAACTGCTGGAAGGAATACAAGAAAAAGTGGTTAGACCGGTAGTGATTCATTGTGACAACACCAGTGCCATTGACATATTCAAGAACCCGATGATACACTCCAAAACGAAGCATATAGCCATCAAATATCACTATCTAAGGGAACAAGTTCAAGAAAAGGAAGTGATGTTGGAGTACATACCAACAAAAGAGTAGGTGGCTGATATCTTCACCAAGCCACTATAGAAGGACACCTTTGACTATCTTAGAGGTAAGTTGGGGGTTATGCCTCTCCATTCAATAAAATAAGCAAATAGAGTTCTACATCAATATGATATGATTTCAAGATTTTTTAAAAATGACTAGATTGATGAGTGTGGACTACTCCGGTTAGGGGGAGCATTCTTGTAAGTGTTTAGAAAGGACTCTTTGGCATTGTTGTCAAAGGGGGAGATATGATTAGAGTTCTTATGCATTGGTAGGTAGTGATTGAGCTGAAGTTGTTGTATCAGAGTATGACCAGTGACAGCGGGAGATATTCATTACTTAGGGTAGAAGTAATGACTGAACTATTAAAGAGATGAAGGACCAGGACTGGTAGAAAGATGAAGGAACATGCAACTAATTAGCTAGATTTTGAAGTGTTTGCCATCAATTCCAAAGGGGGAGATTATTGGATTATTGGCATTGACAAAACTGACCAATCCAGAGAACCAGTATATGTGCTAAGATTTGTCATTGATGTCCAACACTTACCGATGAAGACACTAACCGGTGAAGTGGTATAGGTAGAGTGGTGTTTTTTTTCAGTAAGAAAAAGTGATGACTTACAATACATGAAAACAACTTTGATATTGAATGATCAAAGGTTCAATCAGCTCAAGGAAAGATAGACTAAGCCAACTGGTCTATCATTCAGGAAGATCGGTCACTTTGATGATGGTGAAGTCAGAAAAGGTGACTCAGGCAAGAAAACTTGTTTGTTTATACAAACTGGTAACTCATTGGTAAATAGGGGAAGATACTTGGTGCTAGCACAACAAACTAGCAATCACAGGATGAACCAATAATATAGAAGTGTAGTGGCATACTAGTACATTGGTATGACAGAAGGAAGACAGGTGATCAACATAAATCTCAGAGCGGTGATCGGTTATTTAGTTGTGGTGGAAAAGGATGAGTTGGTGAGCTTGTGTCTCAACCAAATCATATGTTGGTAAGGTCAACTTTTAGTTATCATGCAGTCAAGCATGATTACATGCAGATTTTGAATTTGAAATATTCCAAAATCCATGATTGGTTTGTTTGAGGGAATAGCTGAAGGTGTTGGCAAAAAATGTATAAAGTGTTCATGAAGTTCATTCAAAAAGTTTTGATCGTGAAATCTATAACAAGGAGATTTTTTTAAAGAAGATCCAAAGTGAAGAGTAGAGAGAGAGGAAGTGCTAAAAGGTGTTAGCATAGTAGGGTGTGTTTTATGTAGATTGACTAAGTGCAAAGTCGAGAGATGGTGAACCGACAGAGTGCAAAGCCGAAGATCAGAGGACTAACAGAGTGCAGAGCCTAAGGTAAGGGGACCGATAGAGTGCAGAGCCAATGGTCTGAGGATTAGTAGAGTGCAGTGCCGATGGATAGGTGACTGACTAAGTGAAGAGCCAAAGGTGTAAGAAGGAAATTGATGCTGTGCAGAGAAGACACAATTGGTTTGTATTGAGTGTGATGCATATTGAGATCTGATCAAGCTATTAGTAGCTAATTCAACAAATCATCCATCTATTGCTTTCTAACAACTGCAACGTAAATATTTAATCGGGTCAACTTTAATAGGTCCCTATTGTAAAATCCCTTAACTGAGTGACATCTTTACTGATGTTCTAAGTCCTCTAACTAGGCTACCTTTAACAGGGTAAAGGCACTAACCAGCCTTGATAAAAATCCCTTAACCCAGTGGAACCTAACAGTGTCTTGGTAATCTCTTAATAAGGACGGCTCCTCATAGGGCGTACTTCAGAAGATTACAAATTTTGTGAGTTCCTAATCACATTGTGGTTTTCTCCCTTTTGGGTTTCCATGAGATAACTTCTTGGTGTCACTGTCAACTTTTCATGCTTGCATATTTTACTTGAGTGATTAAGTATATTGTTGGATTTTAGATGAATGTAGATTTAAGTTAAAAGTTAAATTGTGAAAATCATTGGATGGTAAGAACAATACTGACAATGTTTATTATGTTGAAGGTTTGAGGAATAATATTTTGAGTGTAGGACAATTGGTAGACAAGGGATTTCAATTATAGTTCAAGGATGGGAAATGCAAAATCATTAACAGATCTGGCTTGGAGATTGCAACCAATACATAGACAAAAGGTAATATATTTCACTTAAACTTTGGTGAGGAGACATGTTTGATTACTCAAATTGATGAGAGTTGGCTATGGCATAAAAGGCTGTGTCATATGAATTTTGATTGCATTGTGAAGATCAGTTCAACTAAGGCTGTTAGCGATATACCTAAGATTATGAAGCCCTATAATCCACTATATAAAGAATGTCAAATGGGTAAATAGGTCAGAACCTCTTTTAGAAGTATACAAGATAAATCAAATGATGTTCTTGATCTTATTCATATTGATTTGTGTGGCCCTGCCAGAGTTAAAAGTTTTCATGGTGATAGATATTGCATGCTAATGATTGATGGTTATTCTAGAATGATGTGGGTTACTTTTTTGAGAGAAAAATTTGAAGCATTTGAAAAGTTTAAAATCTTTAAGACTAAAGTGGAAACTGAGATAGGATTGAAGATTAAATGTTTGAGATTAGATCATGGTGGAGAATTCACATCCGGTGAGTTTAATAATTTTTGTGACAAGCATGGTATAAGAAGACAATTTTATGCTCCTCGATCACCTCAACAAAATGGAGTTGTGGAAAGGAAGAATATAACTATCTTGGATGCTGCTAGAACAATGATGATGGAAGCTGGTCTACCTCATATCTACTGGAGAGAAGCAGTGAGTACAATGGTTTATATATGTTGTCACTCAAATTGCACCCGTAATGCACAAGCTGAAAGTTCAAGCAACTTGGTGACACATGGGATAATTCTCAGGCTTGTGGGTTGCCTATAGTGATAATTAACCTCCAGATGAAGGGATGGTTCCCTATGAATAACTCTAAATATTTACCAAGAAAAGGGATAGGAAAACTTAAAATGAAACTAGAAAGACCTGCAAATGCTAAACCAAAGTGAAGCATCAATAAGGTATCTCAAAATGATAGAGATACAATCCTAAAAACACCAATCTGCACAAATAGACTTCTGGTTCATAACACATAAATATTTCATGCAAAGGATTTAAACTTCAAAAAATTGAAAGGAAAGAGAACTTTCACAATCAACCAAATGAACCAATTTATCACAATGCACAACCTTTTTCTTATACATGAGACTGAAAATTTAAAGGTTATTTAAACAATAATAGAATAAACTAGCTCTCAATCATGAATAAGAAAATGAAGTGTAAAGACATAAGGCATAAGCTAATAATTTTTATTTAGTATCTTGTCATAAAACTGCATATGAGCTACAAGAATGTATTCTCTGCTAAAACCAACAAGAGAATGATCAAGAACTAGTGAAGAAAGATAAAACTTTTTTACTTTATACAAAAATCTTCGAAAAGGTAGAGGAAAGATAACTCTAGAATGACTGAAGATGAACTCCCACTGAAAATATCTTTTCTGAAAACTAATCCTCATGTAGAAATAAAAGCCACCAAAATAGGCTCCAAAACATGCAAAAAGAACTCATGCAATTCAGTTCAAAGTCTTAGTCAACTAAAGGTTGACCCATATGGTGCTCAAAATCAATCCTTATTACCTCAAGATCACAAGAAAGACTCATGCAGACTTTCTCTCAATCTCAAATCAGACCTCAAACTACCTGATGTCTTCTCTTCTCATTTCGCATGGATCCCTCGACGCTACCTTTCCTTCCACCACTTTCGGCTTCTAACTGTAGCTAGCATTGCTTTCTTCATCAGGTCATCGAGTTAGCACTGAAACACTTATTTTGATGGTTGATGATACACTTGCATTTCACCTACTTTTCTATCGGGTCATTGGAGTAGCATCGAAATAATTATTCTGATGTCCGAGACATTTTCCAAACTGCGCACTCCCTCAGCGGGCCCCACTACTTGATTGCCCAGTTGCGGTGAATAAACACCATGCATCTTCTGATCATGATATAGAGATCACCGCTAGATCTTCAGGAACCTGTTTGGTATTTATCTCTTCCAAGTTTCTCTCCTTGTCTATGCCATGTGTCAACCTCTGGTTCACTCGTGGGTCCACCTTGTCTCCCATCTGGACTACCATCTTAAACGCCACTAGACCTGGACCTACCTTATCGCTAAGTCATAGTGATAACTAGGCATGCAAATTTTCCTTATACCTTAGCAATAGCTGTCAGATCTTTCAGACTTGCACGACCCTTATCTCACTTGGGCACTCACCTTTTCTGCACGAGCTTTGTTGCCAAGTCGCGGTGAGTATTTGGCGATCATCTTCCAATCGTGACATAGCGACGATCGTTGGATCTTTCTTGATCACTGTTTGATCTTTCTGACTTGCTTGCTAGTTAATCTCTCTAAGTGGGTCTCTCTTATGCCACGGTGTTGCCATGCATCAACCACTAGTTTGCTCGTGGGTCCACCTTGTATTGCTACTTGGACCTGCCAGTGGACTTGGTCTACCTTGGTTCTTCATATACTCTCTATCACGTGGTGCATCCTCATTTGTTCTTAGCCTACTTGGACAACCACCTCAACTGCCACATCATCAGTCGCCAAGCCGCACGAGATAACCAATTAGCATCTTCATTCTGCAGTATAGCGATGACCATTGATCTGTTCTCAAACTGCTCAATCTTTAGCACCTTAGCCGCTCACCTTTTCCATGCATTCTTTGTCGCCAAGTCGCAGGGATAACTAGCGAGCTTCTAACCATCATGACATAGTGACAACCGTTAGATCTCTCGCATCACCATTGATTTTCCCTCAACCGCTCGACCTTTAACCCCAACTGATTTTCTCTCTTGTGTCGCGTGTCAATATGTGTCACCCCTTGATTGGCTCTGGAGATCCACCTGGGCACCACCTAGCTGCCAGGCCTATCATGCATCTTTCTCTATTGGATATCATTCTTTCGGCCAAACTACTCCCTCGGCAAGCCGTTTACAAGTCTCATCGAACCTGCAATTTCATCAATATTATTCTATTGGCGAGACTGCTTCTGATTTCTTTGATATACCCTATGTCGATGGAATTGATCCTTTAGTGAAACATTTTAGAGATTCATCACGGCCAAGGCCTGTTTGATAAGTCACCCATCTATGCCATGTCACCAGCCACTAGACTGCCACTTGTCTACCACCTGTCCTTTCTCTTATACCCTCTTCTCTGCCACGTCATCAGTTGCCATGTCATGGTGATATCCAGCGAGCATCTAACCATCATGATAGTCATTGGATCACCATGATCTGCGTCCGATCTTTCTTACTTCCTTGCTCTTTAGTCTCTTCCTGCTAGCCAGTCACAAAATTAGGACACCTTGAGATGCTCATGCATGCGGGGTCCATTTGGCGATGAGCCCCTTCTTGCCAAAATCTCGTAAGCTTTGACACTATAGTTATATGTGACTTTAGTTTTAAATACAAAAAAGATCCTCCATGCGGCCAATGTGGGATGAATGGTCTTCCTACCTGGCGACTGAAACCACTTGGAATCTCTCTGGCCTTTTAAAACCCTCTTTGGTGCCCAAGTAAAAAACTTTACACAGGTCGATTGCATTTGCTCTAAGTTTCTTTTGGCCTTACATCAGCCACGCTATTTCATCTGCAATGGAGCATAAATATCTCTGTGATCTACAACATGTTGAGATCAACCCTCCTGGGAGCCACATTTTAACCCACATGTTGTTTTACTTTTCTTGTATCCGCACATGAAGCAAACAAGTTAGACAAAAACAGTGCATTTCTGATTTCTTGTTCATGATTTGACCTTTTCAAAATGAATGAATGAAAGGCTTCATTAGGGCACTAAATTTTGCATGTGAAAAATTTGGTAAAAATACATTCAACAAAGTACATATTAAAGGAGAAATTGGTAAGACACCTTATGAATTATGGTTTGGCAATACACCTACAGTTAAGTATTTCAGAATTTTTGGTTGTAAATGTTATATTAGGAGAGATGATATTATTGGGAAATTTGATCCTAGATGTGATGAAGCCATATTTCTTGGTTATTCTAATGAAAGAAAAGCATATAGATGTTATAACAAGAGATTACAAAGAATTATAGAGAGTGCTAATGTCAAAGTAGATGAGCTGAACATAAGTCAAATTGGAGTTTATGAGAAGGAAACGACAGTGAAAATTATTATATCTGAACCGATAGCACCTTTACTAGAACAGAGAGTTGAACCAGTTACTCTAGAAAGATCAGAGAATTCTACAATAACTGAATAACAGGGAAGAGGAACAGAAATTCAGAAGACCCCTAGGTATGTGAGATTGAATCATTCAGAAGATCAAATCATTGGCGATAAGAGCAATGGAGTGATGACAAGAAGAAGATTGACAATTAATGAGGTATGTTTAATTTCACAAGTTGAACCGATATCAGTAATTGAGGCATGTAAAGATGAACATTGGTTGAAAGCTATGGAAGAAGAATTAGATCAGATTGAGAAAAATAACACATGGACCTTGGTTCCCCGACCTAAAAATAAAAAAGTTATTGGAACTAAATGGGTTTTTAGAAATAAATTGAATGAGGATGGTCAAGTTATAAGGAATAAGGCTAGATTGGTTTGTAAAGGATATTCTTAGAAGGAAGGAATTGATTATGGAGAGAATTTTGCACCTGTAGCTAGGATTGAAGCTGTGAGATTATTTCTTGCCTATGCTTCTTATAAAAACTACAAGGTTTATCAGATGGATGTAAAATGTGCATTTTTGAATGGGGATCTTGATGAGGAAGTTTATAGTGAGCAACCTAATGGTTTTTCACTATCAGATGATACATATATGGTTTGTAGGTTAAGGAAAGCTTTATATGGACTAAAACAAGCACCTAGAGCTTGGTATGCAAGGTTGGATAAATATCTTTTGAAGCCTGGTTTTACTAAAGGCAATGTTGATAGTAATTTATATTATAAAATCACTGATGATGATATACTGATTGTTGAAGTATTGTTGATGACATTATTTTTGGAGGTGAAGATAAGTTATGCATAGAATTTTCTAAGAATATGGAGAAAGAATTTGAGATGTCTATGATTGGTGAGATAAAAATTTTCTTAGGTTTACAAATTACTCAGACTGACAAAGGTATTTTTATCTTTCAAACTAAATATGCTAAGGAATTGTTGAAGAAATTCGGTATGGGAGACTCTAAACCGGTAAGTGCTCCTATGGTTACAAGTGAGAAACTGACAAGAAAAGATGTTTTTGCATTAGTAAATCCTACAAGATACAAATCTATGATTCGAGGTCTTCTTTATTTGACTCAGACTAGGTCTAACATTATGAATGTTGTTTGTATTGTTTCAATATTTCAGAGTGATCCTAGAGAAAATCTTGAGATAGCGGTGAAAAGGATTTTAGATACTTGCAAGGTACATCAGAATATGGGTTGTGGTACCCTAGGATGATGGCTTCACTTTATGTGCATATACAGATGCTGACTGGTCTGGAGATGTTGATGAACAGAAAAGTACTTTTGGTGGAGCTTTCTTTCTTGGAAAGAAGTTGGTTTCATGGATCAGCAAGAATCAGTCATGTACTTCTTTATCTATTGCTAAAGTTGAGTATGTTGTTGCTGCTACTAACTATACACAAGTTTTATGGATGAAGCAAATGTTGAAGGATATAAAGGTGGATCGTGATGCACCAGTAGTTATTCACTATGATAACTCTGCTACTATTGATATATCAAAAAATTTGGTATTTCATTCTAAAACAAAGCACATATCTATCAAGTATCTTTTTTAAGCAAAAGGTGGAAGCAAATGAAGTTAGACTAGTTTATGTGAACACTAAAGAGCAGATTGCAGATATTTTCACTAAACCTTTGTCCAAGGAGTCATTTGAGTACCTGAGAGACAAATTGGGAGTTTCAGCCCCTCTGGCAGAGACTTGATTGATGCGGTTTGGCATCAGTCTGACATGCATTATCAAAGATACTATTCATTCCAGTACTAATGTGGGATGCTACTGCTCAGGGGGAGTAGTCATCTTTGTGATTCAGAGACTTATGTTTTTGCTTTGATGTTTCTGTCAAATTTGTGGCATTGATGTCAAAGGGGGGAGTGATAGTGATGTGAAAAAGAAAGTGAAAAGGGGGGTAATACTCAAAGTTATATGTGGGAGTTTGTTGGCTGTCTTCCACAAGGGGGAGACTTGTTTGGCATTTCTTGGTACTCAGATTTTTTTCACAACTAGTGTTGCCATCAATGTCAAAGGGGGAGATTGTTAGCCATTTGGTGGAATTGATTATGTGTTGCATTTATGTTTTTTCATTGATGTCAACCCTAGATGTTTGGATACTTTACCGACACCCTTCTGGTCCTTGTAGGTTGAGTGGTTTCTAGTTAACTTGGATCCGACATGATCGGGTAGGATCCGATATAGTCTGGTGATGGAATTGACTTGTTCATGATGCTTATGCTCATATTTGGTCAATTGGTTTTGGTCTGATGATTGAATGCTATCCTGCTTGATTAGAAGATTGGTTTCTAGTTCCCACAAGGGTTTCACCAATAGAGCCTTTGATGGAGATCTTTTGATGAATTGCATAAGTGGTGTTGGTGCAACTTCTGATGGAATTTTAGGATGTTGTTGGTATTCATGTTTGAGACTTGGCGGTTGGAGATCATTGTTGAAGTGTGTGGACCTATACTTGGTCTCGGTTGATCTAGGTGATGGACCAACTTTAATGTAACATGCGAATAGGACCTATTGATGTATTTCCAGGATGTCTTATGTGTTGATATTATTTATTTGGTCTAAGGCTGACATGGTTTGTAATTATGTAATGGGTTTACTATATGGTGGCCGACCTGATTGTTTATGGTCTAGGATTTTGTATAAATTGATTATTATGGTTAATGTAAGAGGTCATGGTAAAGGAATGTAATGTATGAATAATGTAATATCATTCAGGCAGAGGAGTTGGTCAATCATTAGAGATCGAATTGGGTTTATGTAAGAGGATTTAGTCCTCCGATATTGAGCTTAACCGAAACTATACTCAAGCATAGGAGATGCTATCTTTTGTAGTTCAACACTTCTCTGGATTGTAGTCTGGATTTGTATGTAGTCAGTGAGGCTCCTTTTCTGATGAGTAGTGTGCTCTAGGCTGTTGGACTTCCTACAAGTGCAGGCCCCTTAATTGTAATTCACACACTCACTGTAGAAGTATTATCTGACTGTGGGTAGGCTTCCCACCGTAGTTTTTCCCTTTACCGGGTTTTCCACGTACAAATCCTGGTGTTATGTGGATGGGTTTTATTCTGTGATTATTGTTTATGCTTAATTGGCTTATCTACTATTCCAGTATTCATGTTTTGGGTTCCGATATTAAAGTTTAAATTTCTAATGGTTCCTATAATCTGTGACAACTGATTCACCCCCCCCTCTTAGTTGTCTTCTGGCTCTCTGAACTGTCTAACATCTTTATTCCCCCTCTTGCATGATTTAGTACCCTGATTCATGATTTAAAGGTTCTAGTCCTTTTTTGGGTCTTTTAAGTTAGTTTTTGTGTTTTAGTGTAAATCGGGTTTACAAATCCAAATTACACCTATTTTGTGCACACAAGTGTAAATCGAGGTTACAAACCTAAATTACACTCCATTTCACTGCTATGTGAAAACTCATGTCTAGTGTAGGTTAGGTTTATAAACCCAGACTACACCTAAGGCCTAAAGATCTAAGTCACACCTATATCTAGTGTAAGGTGGGATTATGATCCTGACTTACACCAAGTCCTTCCCTTTGGGTGTAAGTCGGGGTCATAACCCCGCCTTACACCCATGTCAATACACAAGGAAAATGGTATATATTGGGGCCATAACCCTGATTTACACCAAGCCCCTTCTTCATGGTGTCTATCGGGATTACCACCTTATTGTATGAACATTCCAAAGTGCAAATCGGGTTTGTAAACCTGATTTGCACCAATTGGTTTTGTAATCTATTCCCATATGAAAATTAGACTTGTAAGTCTGAAATGCACTTCTAAAACCACACTTATATTGAATCTTATGCAACAGAACTCTACCGAAGTGAAGAGCAAAGTGAAACTTTAAGTTCATATTGTTATTTTGCAAATTTGATCAAATAAGAATACATCTTTGGCATTCAGAATTTGTGTTGAATACATTATGGTTTATTGTGAGAGTGTTATTACATCATTTGTAAAATCTTATTTTGATCAAGTAAAAGCATTGTGGGGAAATATTATTAAAGAAGAGAAAAAAAATTCTTGTAAACTTTGTGTTACATTTCAACATTTGTGAAATAGAATTAGTACAAGAGATAGCTAGTTAAAGACTTTGAGCTTCATTTTGTTATTTTAGGTAAATATTGTTAAAATTCTAATTGGATACCAACTTTGTGCTTTGTCTTGTTTTCTTAGGAAACTATTTTGTGTTATAGAAGTTATTTGTAAAAGGTAGATAGGATCATAGTGATTGTAAGACTTTGTACTTAAGTACTATTTTCTCATCCCGAGGAAGCAACATAAGACTTTGTTCTTTCATGGAAACTTTGCATCTTGTTATTTCTATTATTCATTAGCATACTATTAGTTATTTTGTAGTGACTTCAAAGTTGTATTAATCATTACTGCTCCAAATTGTAATTTCTTTTTTGAAAAAAAAAAGAGTAAAGAATAACATCTGTTCTAAAAGAGAGAACAAGATGATGTACCACCCAAGTTTAGATTATAATTAATAGTTAGAATTTATTTATAAGTAGAGGAGAGTAGTAAGAAATAGGGGGATCCTTCCCTATTATTAGGAGAGATTTAAATTTGCATACTGTGGCTGAAACCATAATTTTGTGAACTTCCCCAGTTTACAAAATTTTCAACAATTTTGGTAACTCTGTTGGGGATAAAACACACATCCAAAGGCCTCATGCTTTTGGTTGAAGTATACCAGTATCCTATTCATTGCAAAAAAAAATTTTAATTTGTAAAGCTTTCATGAAGGACATGTAAAATGGTTGCCCAGGTCCTTGGGGGAATGTTTTTGGTCCATTGAATTTGACTCCACCTTTACATGCTCTTCCTGATGGCTCACAAAATAATATTCCCAAGTTCTATGGGGATGGAAAAAAACATCCAGATGAACATCTTGCTTCTTTTTACATTGGATGTAGTGTTCTTGTGGTTGAACATGAAGATGTTTCAATCAGAGTATTTATTGAAACTCTCCAAGGTGTTGTTGCTGACTTGTTCTATCATCTTGCACCACAAACCATCACCAATTGGAAAATACTTAGAACAAAATTCGAAGAGAGGCTAAAGCCTATAGAAGATGTTCATGCATTATTAACACAATTTATTCAAGTGAAAAAAGAGATGAGGAATCCATGCGGGATTTTGTTGCTAAATTTAACAAGCTATCTAATAGAATTCCAATGATGGCTCAACCCAATGCTAAAAATTTGAAGTGCTTCTTCATCAACAATCAATTTCTTGAGGTGAGTTTCTTGTTGAGAAGAATAGTTCCAAGAGACCTTGTAGCTGCACAAACCTTAGTAATTGACATTGAAGATGATCTTATTCTTGCGGATAAGATAAAGATAGAGCCAAAAGGGTCCAAAGAAAATTCTTCTATGGAATCATCTTCTACTGACAAAATAGATCCCATGGTGAAAAGGTTGGCTAATGAAGTGTTATCCCTTAAGAAGCAGTTATTACAAAGTTCTTTTATCTCTTACAGAGATATCCCAAGGACTTATCCAAATAATGCTTCCAATTATGCAACCAAGAATCAAAACAAGATTTTGTCACCACTAGAAAGGCTTGCACTTGAGACGTCACCAATAAATGCAATAGTAGGGAACTCTAAAGCTGAACAAATTGATCTTACTAATCTCTTCTAGGAGAAGGAAGAAAATGTAGCTAGCAACTCTCATATATGGTCAGTGCATTATCAAGGAGTTGTTGACAAAGATACCACGGGGAATAAATCTTTGGGTGATAAAAGTCACTTTGCCAAAGTATCAATAAAGAAGGATAATCATGTCTTGAGATGTGAAAAGATGGACATGCGTGGAGGTACCATTCAAGTTGAACAAAATGATAAGAATGTATCTATGTTTCAAGGTCATGAACTTAAGCACATTATGCAAGAGATAACTACTAGAGAACTTGATGAAGACCTTTTCACAAACATAATAGAGGAGTTTTTCTCAAGTCTTGATGACGATTCTCCCAAATCTAAAGTTGGTGAACAACATGATGAAGCAACTAGTGAAATTGTGTTTAAACTTGAATCATATGAGGAAACTCATTTCACTTAGCATGAAGATATGGTTGAGAAAGTAGTTCATAGAAGTGGAACTGACAACAATAGTTCTAATTTATTCCTATAAAGGGGATGCCCTATAAGACATCTAGCTTGGTGAGAAGCTAACAAGATGTCAAAAGTCACATTTGAACCTGAGCATGAGGACACATATGAACATGGAGTAAAGCATGCATTTTCAGTTGAGAAGGAGAAATCAAAACTCATTTATCCACTCTTGAATAGCGGTATACATGTTTTGTTTGAGGAAGCAGGTGAATTTGTTCATTTCTTCCAAGAAGTGGTGCATCATCTCATGGTACTACTATTTGTGCTTCATCTACACCTAGTGGTCTATGATCATGTCAAATATGACACCTTGCTAAAGAAAGGCATCTACTTTGGATTACTAGTAAATGGATTCATTTGAATAAGTTCTTGTTGATGGTTAGTCTTTAGGTTAGGTTAGTTTCCCTTTCTAATAAGTACAGTTGCACAAATTTGAGTCTTGTTTCAGTACGTTGTTTTTAGTTGTCTTGTCATTTTTTTTGTCTTTTTTGTCTTTTGTTTCTTGAATATGTAGCCCAATGGATGATAAATGCACTTAGAGTTCTGAGATTCTTCTCCCTTCAATTGTTTCAATGATCAAAGGAAGTTCCCCAGTCAAAGCTAGTTGTTGTCCTCATTTTTGGCTATGTCACAAAAATAGGATAACCCCTACAAATTTTGTCCAATTTGTAGTACATGTGCACTAAGCACACTTTTCAAGGTACTCTTTATTCCCCCTCATACGTGATTTAAGACCCTCAATTCTTGATTCAGAGGTTCTAGTCCTTTTTGGGTCTTCTAAGTTGGTTTTTATGTTCTAGTGTAAATTAGGTTCACAAATCTGAATTACACCTCTTTTGTGGGAGTGTAAATAGGGGTTACAAACCCAAATTACACTTCCCTTCAAAATTTTATAGTCAAGAGTAAATCAGGTTTGTAACCCTGATTTACACCACTTCATTGTCATGTGAAAACTCATGTTAGGTGTGGGTGGGGTTTATAAACCTAAACTACACCTAAGGCCTAAAGATCTAAGTCACACTTGTTTTGGGTATAAGGTTGGGTTACAAACCTGACTTATACCAATTCCTTCCCTTTGGGTGTAAGTCAGGGTCATAACCTTGCCTTACACCAATTTCAATACATAAGGTTAATGGTCTATATCGGGGCTGTAACCCCAACCTACACCAAGTCTCCCTTTCACAGTGTATATCGAGGTCATAACCCCGATCTACACCAAGCCCCTCCTTCATGGTGTATATCGAGGTTATGACCCCAACATGCACCGAAACCAGAATCGTTTCACTTTGTTATTTTCTATGGTGTAAATTGAGTTTACAAACCCGATCTACACCACCTTTTTGTATGAACATTCCAAAGTGTAAATTGGGTTTGTAAACCTGACTTACACCAATTTGTTTTGTAATCCATTACCAAATGCAAATTGGACTTATAAGTCTAAAATTCACTTCTTAAACCACACTTATGTTAGGTGTAAACCCAATTCACTCCTTTTGTCTTTTTTGTTTAACTTTAAGAATTCTTCAAAATCCATTCCCGCAACTCCATTTCAGACATCAAATTCCATATACCAGGACCTGAGAATTTTAAAGTATGGGCTACCAAGTGAGGACTTGAAGACTCCATTGGTGAAGAAGAATGGTGGAAACAAGATGAGGCTCCAGACACTTAGTCATTTTTATGCATCTCTAGTTTAGTGACATTTTGTAATTCCAATTGACACTTCAAGTGTCATTTTTGTATATACACTTTTGCATCTAGAATAAGCACAAGTTCTAAGTCAAGTAGGACTCATTTTTTACTTAGTCATAGTTTGTTGTAGCTTTCCTAGATTAGCTCATTGCCCCTCTCCTATATATATGAGGGTTCTCATTGTAAATTTTATCTATCTATCTTGAAACTTATGCAACGAAACTCTACTGAAGTGAAGAGAAAATTGAAACTTTGGGTTCTATTGGGTGACAGTGTGTGAGACAATACTAATTAGAAGGCAAGGTATAATCTCTCTTGTTTATAAGGGAAGGCTCCCCCTTTTTATTGCTACTAAAAACCACTTGTAGACATCTATTTCTATTCACTTGATTAAATGAATTTTATATTTTTTAATTATAATTCATCCAAATATTAATTAAATTCACATTTAATTAATCCTTTCCTCTTTTCAACTATTAATTAAATTTATATTTAATTAATTCATCCCAGCCCCCTTCTTATATTAGTTAAATAAATTATTCAATTTATTTTATTTAATTCACTTATCCAAATTTAGATCATTGATTAAATAAATAAATAAATCGTATTTTTTTAATTAAATCTCCCTCACACATTTAAATAATTGAATATTTATTTTAAATACCCATCCAATGCAACTTGCACATTTAATTGACATAAGTGAATTTTATTTCAATTAAAATCCTATTTATCCTCACCCACTTGCTCACTAATTTCCTCTAATCCCTTCTAAATTAGCCTAATCACTTTCAAATGGGTTGAAGATTCCTAAACTAAGGAATTAGGGAAGAGTCACTTCTCAAAATAGTTAAGGCCCTTACAAAGCCTTAAAGGCCTTCTCCCTTCAACAAGTTAAGCCTCAAAGTCTCCTCAAGCCTTAAAGGCTTTAATCCAACTAACCCATCTTTGACCCTTGGTTAGAGACTTTTTCTTTAACCCAACCATCCAAGGTAACCCTTAAGTATCTTCAAGTATTTAATGCTTTGACTAAGGTAATCCTTAAACCCTTGCACATTCATTTACCCCTTGGATAAAGCCTTTATTCAATAATTCAACCACCTAGGGTAACCATCATGTCTCTTCAGTCATTTAATGCTTTTTCCCTCTCCTTTCAAGCCTTGTCATGATGCCACTTGTGACCATTGCATTGGTGGAAGTTGCAAACATGGATTGAGGATCAATCCCTCCTCATGCAATCCTAGCCATCCAATTACCCATTTCCTCTATAAATAGGACTCATCCTTTCATTATCAAGGTGCTCTTATTATCAAGGTGCTCTCATTATCAAGATACATTTTGTGTTACACAAGTCCCTCTCACATACACAAGCATTTTAGAAGCATTTTAGATTAAAGTTATCATTAGCAATTATCCATGCTAGCATAACATTTTCATTATCATAAGCATAATACTTTCATTATCATAGATCAATTTCAATAGCATGGTTATTATTATATAAGATCTTAATTGCATATCATATAGATCATTTTATCACAACACTCATCCTTTAAGTTGTCATTATGAAAGTTACGTGCTCAATGATCTAAGAGCCAAATCATGACTTGAGGAATCCTTATAGATAGAAAATAATGGAACTCCTTAGAAGGATGGTTTTCTTAATTGCTTTTTTATTACATCCTTTTATATAATGTTTCATTGGTGTGTCACTTATATTTTGATCATTTGACAGTCACACTTTTGTGCAGACATTTTTGGCACCCACCGTGGGGCTCGTCCCCAATATTTTTAATAGTTTTTGTGTAGGTTCAAATACAGGTTTTTAATAGAGTCCTAGAGTAGCGTGTAGGTGGAAAATTATAGCACTTTGAACTCTATTAAATACCTCCAATGCACTGAAAATTATAGCACATTGGAGGTATAGAGCAACACATTTGCACAAGTTTTCAGTGCATCCAAAGAATATACCTCTCCCCTCCATCTTACCTTCTTTTAGCACATTGATTAATTAGAACAACACATTGGAGTTATTTAGAAGCACATCTACTAAAAGTTTTAGTTCTTATGCTCTACTTTCTAGCATATTTGCACTCTGTTTTAGTGCTTCTGTTTCACTAGAATAGCACATTTGTTATGGGAAGAGAGCCAAATTTTGTAACACC
The DNA here is from genome assembly GCF_030272615.1 of Cryptomeria japonica. Taxonomy (NCBI): domain Eukaryota; kingdom Viridiplantae; phylum Streptophyta; class Pinopsida; order Cupressales; family Cupressaceae; genus Cryptomeria; species Cryptomeria japonica. The sequence continues at coordinate 305,237,339 of NC_081415.1, forward strand.
AAGAAGGATTTTAGGCTTGTGAGCCCACAATATTGGAGTAAGATTTCAAGTGTTTTACAGGGGCTAATTCTATTTGCAGGTACAAAGGAGTTAGATTAGTTTTTATTTTACCTTTTTGTTTCAAGTTTTCATTTCTTGTAAGAAAGGTTTAAAAGGAACTCCACACTTTCTTTCTAGCAAAGTTAAAAAGAATTCACTTTTTCTTTGTTGCTAATAAAAATAATATCACTTTCTTTTCTTGCAAAGGATAAAAAGAACAACAAAAGAACATTTCATTTTTACAAGTAGCTCACATTTCGTTTTGGTGCAGCCTAAAAAGAACAAGTTAAATTTTATTTTCTTATTGTAGAGGATTGATGAACAAACATATCTATTTTGTCTTGTGATAGGCCTATTCTATCCCCTTAATTGGGTGACCAAAACACCAGACTCACTCTTACATTTATTGTAATTAGGTTAAATCCATTAGCAGGTCTGCCCTCTCAAGAAACCCATAAGGTACATGAGATGGGAACGACCTAAGTGGGGTGTTGGCAACAACAATGAAGGAAAACTGAGGGGGGGGGTGAATCAATTTTCATTGGATCTAATAATTGAAGCACAACTACATATATGATAAATTTGCAACAAGAACAAAGATAAGGACAATAACAACAACACACATAACACCAAGCTTTTGATGTGGAAAACCCGATTAAGGGAAGAACCACGGTGGGAACCTACCCACAATAAGATGATACTCTATAGTAGTATGTGAAAAATATTACAATAGGGAATGCACATGCATTCAGGCATACTTCCTAGAGCTCACTGCTCAAGATACAATAACCCGAAAGGCTACAACCCTCGAGGAAGGTTCACTACCTTACAAGAACATTCAGACAATATTTCGATTTACATGAACTAAAAGAATAACATCTCCTAATGTCTAATGATAATTCTGGTTAAGCACATTTGCCTGCTCTGCAACACTCTCTACCCTACACTTCTCACTGAAAGATGAATTCTCTTGTTCACACATGCACCACTCTCTGATAATGTAGAAACAACATCAATATCCAAATTACATGAATATGGCACCTATTTATACAAATCATCAACCTTGACTACAAGGTCGACTCAATGCTTAAGACCTAATTACAAAATTACGTCACACAATACATAGATCAACCACTAGACCAATACAATGTCATGACAACATAGCATGGACCCAAATCAAATCCACAAAAAGGCAACATCACTAAAAATATCACTAAGACCATCCACAACACGCTACACCATGAAAAATGTTGCATAACATGAAGAATATCACCGAACCCATAAGATCCTTAATAACACCCACAATGATCAATTTGGACTAGCAAAACAAATAGGACACAATTAGGAAATACCAACAAGCACGTTAGAACCATTCGTAATAGCTACACCAATACCACTTAATCAAATCTTCATTGATCAACACATTGATACTCAAGAACACTCAACAACAACAAGTGGGGCTAGAAAGGTAATTTGTGGAGCACCAAGTCACAAACCATCTGAATTGAAGATACACATGAATATTCCAAACACTCCCCCAAATCCACAACTCAAGATGTAATCATTCCAGAGCACAATAGATCAAATACCAGAACACTGCAACACTGAAAAACCAATCCTCATATCGAAATCCATAACTAGATCAAATCACCATGTAGCATCATGAAACCAATCAACTAGAGATACTTCATTACAAAAATCACAAATCCTCTTGCAGACTTGCTAGTGCAGATTAGCTCACCAAACCAACTCTCCTCAATACCGGAACATAGAAACACAAGAATATGTTAACATCAATGACAACAACATATCCTAGCAGCAACAATATCTAGCATGGGGAACAAGTAGTGCCAAGTATTCCAACACACTATAATCAAATGTGGATTGTGATGAAAATCACATCCAATGGTAGTATTCACTGATAGCCTTCCCCAGTATCCTTATGATATGTAAAGCCTTTGTTTTAAACATTGGGAGCCTCTTGAGGGAGTTTATCATTGACGCACCGAATAGAACACTTACTACAAACTTTAAGGGTAGAATCCAAGCTGAGTCAGTTATCCAAACATTGTAGTATCACAGTAAAAGGATGGGGAAGAATCCACCCCCAAGACACCATACATCTCCCAAGAAAATGATCCAATTGAGAAGCAATTCTCTTTGGTTTAACTTCTGGCAAAAGGCAAAAAAATGGGCGTACCCTCAGGTGTGATAGGGTTGTTTGAGTTGAAGGAGTATCAAAATGTGAGTTGTGGTATTATTGATGACCCTTCAGAATAGAAGAGTCTGACTGATGTGTCTTTATTGTTCAACCCAGTGACAACAAGAGGGATTGAAAAGATCATTGAATATATACTCATTGTTTAGATTATAGGGTGAAACAAATGAAAAACTATTGTCTTATTGTTGGATGTTGGGTTATTCAGTCATTTTACAGAAGATCATCCATTAAACACTCATTATTTTTACAAAAAAACATAGTCAAATTATTAAAATTTCCAATTATAGAGTAGTTTAGCGCATTAACAAAAAACATTAGCACACACCAAGTTTAATAGTGCATAGAAGTCTTCATTTAGCACATTGAAGGAACATAGTAGTGCATATAGTGTCAATAGTTGTACATCAAACAAGAAAAATTTCCAAGCTCCAAAACGGTCAGAAGAATCAAATTAACCCCATTTTAGCACATATATAGGACATTTTAGCACATCCAAAGGACAGCTTAGCACATAAGTGGTCCAAAGTGGCACATACACTACATGTTTTAGTGCATAGACCTAATATCATCTCAGACAAAGAGCAAATCTGGAATTTTCTCAAAAACCAAAATCATTTTCAGACACCCTTTTCCAAGTTGAACTTATTCATATCACATCTATTTTTAACTTAAGGAAATCCAATCAACATTTTATATAAACTTAGATCAAACCACTCAGAGTTCTCAATTATCAATTTGGTATGTAATTTTTAGTAGAGTTTCACTATAAGGATCTATCATCCTTTATCATGAAACAACTTTGCAAATTAGATTACTCTAGTCTTATCAATAGGAAGGATCTTTCCTATTTGACTTAGGTATCTCATCTCATATTGACTCAACAAAGATCAAAAGTTTAAAATAATCTCAATCACTTGTATGACCATTTATCTTCAATTGAAGAAAGTGAAACCTTGTCAAAAGAAAATATTAAAGAAGAGAAGATTTCTTTACATAAACCACAAACTCTTGTTAAAACATTGTACATTCCTACACTGTTTTCGTGATTATCTACATGGTCATGAAAATGAGTTTGATGAAGAATCTTTAAAAAAATGTGTCTCTCAAAAAAGATCCACCTTGTCCCAATCTCTTAATAGAAGTGGTCAAATATCCTTATCCTATATGCCTCAACCAGAAATCTCCTAATGAGTCATTCAAAACCTTTCAAAACAGTCACAATTTGATCACTCGTATGCTCGTACTAACTAGATTTCTGGAACAAAAATTCAACGAGAAGGAAATAGAACCACAACCAATCATGGCAGAAAGAGAGGAAAATCCTTTTTACAAATATCAAGATATTGAAGTAGAGGAAATAACCGAGGAACTAGTTAAAGAGGCTCAACAAAACCCAAAATTTCAAAAATTTATGGAAAAGCTTTTGGAAACTGATCCCGAAAAATACTTTCTAATGTTGGCAAGTCAAGGTCCTACACTACCTATTGATTTCAATATAAGAAAACTAAAAGAAAATCCAAAGAGAGAAGAAGTTGAGGTAAGAACCAATGACATCAATCCATTGAATGTTTTAACTCAAAAAATTCAGGCTCTTCAACAACAAATGGAAGACATGTAAAGGGGAAAAACAACGAGATATACCTTGGAAGTGTTGGCATTGAATTTGTCATTGATGTCAACATGTGTGTGTGTGTACAAGGCTTATTTAGTGGAGTTACAGAACAGTGCCATTGATGCCATTGATGTGAACTAGATAGGTCATCTTGCAGGCTGCAGATTTAGTAGAAGAGTTGCTTAGATCAAGTTGATTGATATCATAAGTTAGAGAGACTTACATGATACCCACTAGATGAAGATGTAGTTGGCATGCAAAGTTAATTGATGTCAATAGTTGAGATGATGCAGTGGACAAAGATGCAGATATGATAATTTCCACAGAGATGTACAGACATGTAGGCATCAGGCTGGCAACGTATACAGATGCAACATTATGTGTTCCGCGGAGGAAGATGAGGATGCAACAATGTCATATGATGAACTTGAGGGAAAGGTCAAGGTTTTCTAGAGAAGATAACTCACAAAGGGAAGGTGAATAGATGGTATGGCCTTAGGCTGAGAGAGATGCAAGATGTGCCCCATAGGAAGATCAAATTAGCTGATACAGTTTTGCATCAGGAAATTTAAGGACCAAGGCCATGGTGCTATGATTGCATGAAGCAAACAGGGTTGTCCAAGAGCATAAGTGTTGTTGCAACATTATATAACATGACACATCATATAACAGACCATGTTATATGCACAAGGAGATATAGGAGGAATGCATGAAGTGTGTCATTGGGACATGAAAATGCACAAAGGAGGACATAGACAATTGTGTTGAAAATGTACTATGAAATTTGGTGTGACTCAAAAAAAGTTAGTTGTAATTGTCAATAAGACGTAGGTTATTGCATGCAGTTATAGAGAGTATCAGACATAGTGGTCAATAACATGTAGGTTATCGCATGTAGTTATATGGAGTATCAGTCATAGTTGTCAATAACCCATAGGTTATTGCTATCTACAAAGCTGCAAAATATGACTATAGATGTCAATAACATGACGAGCTAGTTTGGTCTATGGGGATGCTAATAATGTGACAGGTATGTGGCCTTCGCTATCCCCTAACATGAAAAGTTGAAGATAAGTGACCATGCAAGGTAACACTACATTGTGGCAGATGAAGTCAATAACATGTAGGTTATGCTATTCAGCTTATCCCGTGACATATTATTCACATGTAAGAAACCCTGTGGGATAACACTTAAGTGAAGAAAACAATGTTATATCTAATCCCGCGTTGTCAAAAGTGTTCAATGATGGTTATCTGGGATAAGAAACTCAAAGAAGGCAAAGCGTAGAGACGTCTTCTCTTATCCCGTGGTATCAAAAGTGACAAACAAATGTCGCACAAGACAAGAAACTAAAGGGAAGTTTGTGTATTCCCTTATCCAACATAGGATAAGGTGCACATTAAATGTTGTGTGGGATAACAAAGTTAAGGGAAGGATACTAAGGAAACCCTTATCCTGCAAGCATTTACAACTACAAGAACATTGTTGTGGGATAAGGAAAGGGTTGTGGGATAACAAGTTCCTTGTCAAGGGAAGACAAAGCTTATCCCAAGTGAGTTAAAATACCTTTCTAATGTGGTGTGGGCTAACAAAGAAAGAGGAAGGCCTCTTGAAGCTTATCCCGCAAGGCGTATAACATGAAGATCAACCATAATATGAAGTTCTAAGGATCTGAGCAGCCCAATAGTCCACATGGACATTGAGGGAGTTTGACACGACAATGTGGCATGTATGGAGCAAATCCGAGGTCACATGTTGAAAAGATGAAATGATAGTTTGTCGATAGAATTGAAGATTGTGATTGACCTTACGGCCATGTTTGCAAGCCGATAGACTCAAAGGTCCCCATGGACGATTGACTAGGTTTGACCAAGTGACTTGGACATTGAATAAGAAGATGTATGCATGCCGATAGGCAAAATGATCTACATGGTGGTTAACCAACCTCGATCAAATGATCTGGACAAAGAAAATGAAGACATATGGCTCCCTGGCTAGTCGAAGAAGATATTTGATACCCAAAATTTGGTGATGTTGGATTCTAGTATGGTAGTTGTCAATCTTTTTAGAGTAGGTCGATAGAGGTTAGAGGTGAATTAATGGAGACCGAGTTGCAAGATGGCTGTTGAGCTTGAGGTGATCAAATAGAAGTTGAATCCAATTTGTGGGATAGACTAATTTTGCCAAATATAGCAAACTAGGTACAGTGAATAGTGTATGAACATAGGAGACATGTTCAGTGCAAGTAATCCAATATGATACAATGGAGATCATCGGCAACTCACTATAGAGTCATTCAATGTAGGTGTTTGATTCAAGAAGGGGGATCAAATCTGATCCATGCTAGATCTCTTAGGACAAGAATGAGTTATTTTTTTAAATTCCACTTGGAGGGAAAAACATTCCTGTGTGCAGAGATGGCTGTGCAATATAGTGAATGTATTTTGGACTAAGGAAGTTGGTTTGTGACGATAGAGATAAGGTCACAAGAAGAGTATCTAGGATAACTCCTGCTAGAATAAGATTAATGTTGTTGCACACATGACTGAGAATAGGAGAAAATCAAGACACATGTTAGTTGCAAATGAGCATCCTAGGATCAACAACAAAGGAAGAAGGAATGATGCCAACAAGCCTACAAGATCTCCACTCATATGGAAAAATAAATTTGTAAGTTACAAACCCCCCTTCTCTGGTAATTTTTTCTTAAGTAAAAGCTATGGCCATAGGGTAAGTGAATGTAGGAAAGGGTCTAGGATAGGTCAAGTTGTTGATTCTAGAAATAAAACTGTAGTTTGCCAAAAATGTAATGAATATGGACACAATATGTCAATTTGTAGACACATGCATATATATGTTCCCATCTATGATAGTAAGAATCCATTTTTTGCTCCAATAAATGTAAATATTGTATGTTATAATTGTAATAATATTGGCCATAGGAGTCATGAATGTAGAAAGAAAAGTTTTCAGTCATATGGCAGCCCCTAACTTCCTCCTTCAATAAAAGTGAAAGGTATAACAACTATGGTCGACATGGAAGAGGTGATAGAATGTATGAGAGACAAAGATTTGCATGGAACAAAATTAGAAGTGCTCCAACAAGGTCAAAAAATTCTTTTGTTCCATCAGCTACTCATAAAGACATTGTCAGGAGAAGAAATACAAATCAGATTGATAGAAGGTCCTCTAATCATCAAGTCAGTAAGAACATAGTTTGCTACAACTGCAATATATTTGGCCACACTACATAATATTGTAGATCATGTTGGCAATTTGGAGGAATTGATTATGTGTTGCATTGATGTTTTGTCATTGATGTCAACACTTACTGCTTTGGATGTTTACTGATATCCTTTTGGTCCTGGTAGGATGTTTGGTTTTTGGTTGGTTAGATCATGATGATTCGGTATACTCTAGTATGCTTTGGCTTATGGAATTATCTTAGATATGCTATTAATGCTACTTAGATTCATGTTCAGTCAGTTGGTTTTGATTTGGTAATTGGATGCTATCTTATATGTCGATAAGCCTGGTTTGTTGATCTAGTGAGGGTTTTGTCGACAGAGCTTTGTTGAAGATCTTTTGATACTATGCATAAGTGGTGCTAGTGTGGCTTCTAGTAGAGTTTAAGGATGCTGATGGTGATCATGTTCGAGACTTGACTGATTGGGATCATTTCTTTAGCGTGTGTGGACCTAAATTGGGTCCGATACTATCTAGGTTATGGACCGACTTAATGTAACATGTTGTTTGGTCTTCTCGATGTGTTTCCAGGATGTCTTACAGGTTGGATATTATTTGTTTGGTCTCAGGCCAACATGTTTTATAATTATGTAATTGGTTTTATTGTTTGGTGGCCGACCTTATTGTTTATGGTTGAGGGTTTGTATACATATGTGTATGATCTCATTGTAGATCATATAAGGGAATGGTATGCAAGCGAGTAGTGTAATATTCATTCATGTAGAGGATTTGGTCGATCATTGGTGATCCAGTTGGGATTATGCAAGAGGATTAAGTCCTTTGGTATTGAGCTTAACCAGAACTATATTCAGGCATAGGAGATGCTATTATTGCAGTTCATTCTTCCTTCTAGATTGTAGTCTAGATTTGTATGTAGTCAATGAGACTCTTCTTGTAATGAGAAGTATACTCAAGGTTGTTGGCCTTCCTGCAAGTGCAGGCCCTTTAATTTGTAATCACATACTTACTGCAGAAGTATTATCTAACTGTGGGTAGGCTTCCCACTATGGTTTTTCCCTTTACTGGGTTTTCCACGTAAAAATCTTGGTGTCATGTGGATGGTATCTATTCTCTAATTGTTGCTTGTGCTTAATTGCTATATCTTCTATTTGGGTAATTGGTTTATGTATTTCGATATTGATCTTATGTGTTCTGTTATTAAAGTTTTAATTTCTTATGGTTCCGTTAATCTGGTGACAACTGATTCACCCCCGTCTCAGTTGTCTTCCGATTATTTGAACTATCTAACAATTGGTATTGTTACCAAAATTTTGCACAATGCCAAATTTGGTGCCCTAATGAAGCCTTGCATTCATTTTTGAAATTGGTCCAAATCATGAACCAAGAAGAAATGCACTATTTTTTCTAACTTGTTTGCTTCATGTGCAGATATAGGAAAGTAATATAGCATGTGGGTTAAAATGGGCTCCCACGAGGGTTGAGCTCAGCATGTTGTAGATCACATAAATATTTATGCTCCTTCGTAGATGAAATGGTGGGGCTGATGTATGGCCAAAAGAAACTTAGGGTAAATGCAATTCGCTTGTGTAAAGTTTATACCATGGACATCAAGAGGGTTATTTAAAAAAAGCCAGAGAGCTTCCAAGTGTTTTCAGTCGCCAAGCATGAAGAACATTTATCCCACATTGGTCATGGGGAGGATCTTTTTTGTATTTAAAACTAAAGTCACATATAACTATAGTGTCAAATCTTACGAGCTTTTGGCAAAAAGAGGCATCTCATGGCCTAGTGGACCCCACGTGCGTGCACATCTAAAGGTGACCCAGATTTTGCATCAGACCATAAAGAAGAAGGTAAAGATCGAGTAGATTGATCACATCCAATGGTCAGGCAAAAGATCTAACGACTGTCATTAAGGCACTATGATTAGATGCTCACCGATTATCGCCGCAACTTGGTGACTAATGACGTGGTAGATAGGTGGTGCCTAGGAAAATCTCATGAGCCAATCAAGCGGTGACACATGTTGACATGCAGAACAAGAGAGAAAATCAGCTTGGGTTAAAGGTCAAGCAGTTGAAGAAAGATCAATGGTGATTGTAGAGATCTAACGACTGTCGCTATGTCATAAGGAAAAGATGCACACCGGATTATCGCTGCGACTTGGTGACTGATGACATGGAAGATAGAGGGTATAAGACTAATGATGTGGCAAACAGAGGGTATAAGACTAATGACATGGTAGATAGGTGGAGATCCAGTGGTTGGTGACATGGCACAGATGGATGACATCGAGTAGATATTGGCCACGATGAGTCCCAAAAAAGTTTCATCGAAGGCTCAGTTTCATCGACATAACAATATCAATGAAACCTTAGGTTCGATGAGACTAGTAAACGGTTCACTAAGAGAGTAGTTTGGCAGAAAGAAGAGATTTGACAGAGCAAGATGCATGGTGACTGATGAACTAGTAGTTAAGGTGGCACCCAGTTTGATCCAAAGGAGAACTAGAGGTTGACACATGGCACAGATGTAGAGAGCAACAACCAAAGGTAAAAAGCAAGTAGGTTCCTGAATATCTAGTGGTGGTTGCTATACCGTGATCAGAAGGTGCGCGGTGTTTATTTGCTGCAACTTGGCAAGCAAATGGTGGGACCCATCAAAGAAATTTGTGGAATGCTACCATCGGCTATCGGAACAATCGGTTTTCCATCTACCCCGATATCCTGAGGAGGTCACCAGCGGATTGGAGCGAGTCAGAGTGGAGCTATTGGGTATCGCTATATCATGTTTAGGTGCCACCCGATAATCCAATAGAACAACATTAAGTTAGGTGTTCATCATCGGCCATCAAAATAAGTGTTTCAATGCTATTCTGATGTCTTGATGGAAATAGTTGAGGGAGTGCGTAGTTTGGAAAACGTCATCGGACATCAAAATAAGTATTTCTATTCTATTCTGATGACCTGATAGAGAAGAATGCTAGTTACAGTTAGAAGCTGAAAGTGGTTCACCGGTTTAAAGTGGTTCAACCGGTTTAAAGTGGTTCAATGGGCTCAGAACGAATGAAGATGCACCACTTGGTAGAGAGAAGATGATAGTCTAGATGATAGACAAGATGGACCCGTGAGAAAATCAGAGTTAGACATGTGGCAAAAGGCTATAGAGGAGCCAATGTCTAAGTCAACCTTGAACTTGAACTTCAAAATGGTTCAATTGTTCAATGGAAAAGTTCATTGGTTCAACGCTTCAAAATTGGTTCAATGGTTCAAAGTTCATTATCGCTCATTTCCGTTGGCCTAGGAAGATAAAAGAAAACAAGTAGACTAAAAGGCAAGTAGGTTTCTGAAAGATCGACGACCGTCACTATACTGCAAGATAAAAATGCTCAATGGATAATCATAGCAACTTGGTGACAAATGATGGGGCCCACTAAGAAGTAAGTGAAAAATTTAAATTCAAGTTGCCATAGTTCATGCAGGCCATCCAATGGCTGGCAAATAGAAATTGCATGGTAGACTCAGAATTGGTTGTTCGAACAGTGAAAATCTCACCAAGCAAGAAGATGAATTTCTGCATGAAAGATTAATGCAGATGCTTATTGATTATCTGAGTATGCAAGTGTTACATACCATTGGAAAGCTCGCGAAATAGGGAGATCATTTCCACAACCATTTTTAACAGAAGTTTCAACATGAAGAGAAGACTCTAAAGAATGTATAAGATTTTCTCAATGGGATTTCTTTTTAAATATAGTCACAATTCAATTCATCATGCAACTTTCACATGGGGATAACTATTTCTTGCATTTAGATATGCAGATTTTCTTACAGGAGGATCAGTGGCAGTCCTTTTGAGCAGTAAAGATTATTATTTTAAAGATTATGCATGAGTTTTTATGCCATTTTTGGCGTCATTTCACCCAAGGCTTTTCTCTTGCAGTGTTTTTAGGATTTTGGAAGGGGATTCATCATGATTTTTATATATTCTTTCTCTCCTTTTTTTCCTGGGTTCTTTCTTTTTTGCATACACATTTTTGCAAAACAACATTGTATCTCAGCACTTTTTTTCTAGTTTTCAGCATTGTAATAGAGGTTATTTTTAGTTTGCAATAGAGAGTTTCAGTTTCCTTGTCAATTATTTCTCATTCTTCCATTGTCAGATGAATGATTTTGACAAAGTTATTGTGATTTAATTCTGAATCCTTTTCTTTGTCTCATTTATGCTTTGCAGAAATAGGAAGATTTCATAGTAAATTCAGGTTGTGGGTTGTGTTCATTTGGTTTCTAGTTCTTTGCATGTTTGTGAAAAATTACTTTTCCTACATGCAGACGTTAGATAACTTCTAGCCTTCACATGAAATGTTTATGAATTTCATGATCTTATTTGATTTGTGAGATAGTTTTTGGGTCTTGTTGCAATTGGTTATAGTTTTAGGACAACAAGTAGAACTGCATCATTTTGGTGTATCACCTCCATTAGAATAGGTTTTTTCATTACATGCAAGACTTTTACCCTTTTCCCACAAGAGGTTAGTGTAGGAGATCCATCAGAACAGAAAGATAGCTTGATTTCTAGAGATTCACCTTCACTTTGAGCAACCCACAGGCTCAAAGGTGTTTCCATGTTTCATAGGATTGCTTGTTTTCAAACTTAGCATCATGGGTGCAATCCTTAGTGACAACAGTTTTTGGCACGCTTGGTGGGATAGTTTTTGGCACTCCCAGTGGGACACGTTTGAGCTATCATAGCTCAAAGAAAATCCATTTTGCTATTGTTTTGGTATTGACAACAGTATTTCAGCCTATTGAGGTTATTTTTTTGAAGTACTTGGCAACTCTATTCTCTGGTTTTATGTGCAGAATAGGTCTTAAAAACATATGAATAAGTATCAAACCAGACAAAGCAAGGATCCGGTTGAGAATATTGAGCTACCACCATCGTAGAGAAGGTCAAAGATAATGAAAAAGACAAAAAAAGCAACAAACTCATTCCAAAAAGTTCCCCAGTTGAAGTTTTTCTTGAAACTTCAGATTCTAATCTTCTATCTAATTCTTCTCCTCCACCTAACAATTCTCAACCCAATTTTGCTACCTGCATAAATCCTATTTTTGTAACTACAATTTAGACATCTATTACCCAGAATCCACTTGTAAATCCTCCAGTATTTACAATGGCCGTACCAAGAGCACATGCTTTTGTACCCTTCAATGGAGGAAGCCCTTTGAATTTGACTCTACATGATCCTATACCAAGAGTAGCTCTGAAAAGTCTTCCTAGTTTCACTGGTGAAGACCACGTTACACCCATTGATCACATAAGAGGTATAGCATCTCTACATGCAGTTCACCATATAACCCAAGAGAATGTAGCACTCAGGCTACTGGCAACATCATTCAAAGGCAAAACACTACAATGGTTCAGGGGCTTGCAAATTAATTCAATTACTAATTAGGATGATTTGGGTGACAAGCTAACAAAGTAGTTTGCAGATAAATCTGATCACCTATCATTGGTTGAGCAGATGACCACTATCAAGAGGGCACTGCAAGAGAAGATGACTGATTATAATTATCATTTTGAGTGAACCCAGAATAAAATTCCTGCAATGGTAAAACCCTCTCCTGAACATGCATTTTTATATTATTTGAGAGCTTTAATAGAGACATTGCTGTTATGATTCAATCTATGGGTGGGGTTACATAACCGACAGCTTATGATTTATCTATTAGAGTAGAAAACAACCTTATACAAGCTGGTAAAATTTCCCCTAGGCCTCCTATGCCTATTTTTCCTAATATACAATCATTGATGCCTTTACAAGTACCTCCTATAGCTGCAATACGTGCTATTCTAGCACTAGGTTTTCAAAATTATGTTCAAAATAGTGTTGTAGCAGACTCATCAAAGCAACTACAAATGTTACAAGAGATGTTTATAAAGAATGTTGAAGCAACTCAACAAATACAACAGACTATGCAAAATTTTGACAATGAATTCATAAACCTCAAGAAAAATTAGAACCAAAATCAAAGGTATCAAGCCACATATCAAGCTCCTTATCAACCCCATAGGCCTAACTACCAAGTTGATGCTTAGAATCAAAGGAGGAACTAAAACAATAGGCAAAACCAACAGTATAATCAGAATTCTACTAGCAATTCTAAAGAAATTGTTCCTGCTCAGAACAATATGGCACAAGAGTGGTGTTTTCCTTGCCAACAACCTCATAACCAAACATCATGCCAAAATGCAATGAATTCTCAATCAAAAACTTTGATGGTTCAGAATAATATGTCTTATCAAGATGCAAGTATAAATGAGGAACCAAAAGTTCCCAAGTTGGCTATGATGAATTAGCAAGGTGAAGAATTTTGTGGAGTTAATCATCCACAAGCACAAAATAGACCATTTTCACTTATTGCAGAAAATACAAGGTCAAAGCAATGTGATATTAATATTGGACAACAAGCTATAAATAATGGACAACAACAAAATAAATCCAGACAACAGCCAAATAAAGGAAAACAACAAGCTTTTACAAGTCAGCAAGCTGTTAGTGCACTTCCACCTGTCTAGAATGTGCAAATTTTACCAAGAGGATAACCTGCAGCACCTAAAGAACAACAAAAAGTTCAATCTTAGTCAAAGCCAACTCAGCCAGAGCCCATTGTTCCAAAAGTACAACACAAGGTTAGTTGTGTTCCATTTAATATTGTTGAATCTATGGCAAAAACCAATGTTTCCATGACAATGATAGATGCATTGCAAATTCTTGGACAAAAGGAATTGCTAAGAGACAAATTGGATAATCTTTCCTTGACTAATGAGCCTCAGAAAAAATAGCCCATAGTTGCATTAGCTAATGATGTCTCAGTTAAGAACAATAAGCCAATCCAAACAACAAAGCCTCCTTCTTTTTTTATAACATTGATAATTGGCAACCATCTAGTCCACAATTGCTTGATAGACTCAGGAGCTAGTAGTTCAATTATGCCCAAAGAACTTGCAGATAAATTTGGTCTAATTTATGAGCCCGTTTCTAGAGGAGTTGTACAATTAGATGGAACAACAATTAAGTCAGTTGGATTGGTCAAAGATCTTGGTTTGACCTTGCATGCTTGTCCTAATTTTGTAATACCTCAGGACATGTACATAGTTGACTTACCTCCACATTTTGATATTTACCTATCTAGAGATTTCACAACAAAATTAGGAGGATACCTTTCTACTGATTGGTCACACTTATTTTTTAGAACCCAATATGGTACTAAGGTTACCATTAAGTTAGAACCCCAAGCCACTTGCCACCTAGAGCCATATACCCCAAGTCCTATAAATTCAGATCTTACCATCAGGGACCATGAGGAGTTACCACCTATCCAGGATCTAGATACACCTGTTCAAGGCATACCTGATGTGAATTTGGATGAGTGGGCAGCCCATAATACTATGGAGGATCCTTTCATCAGTATGGATGAAATAGGTCTCGGTGTTTATATGATTCATGAGGAAGATTATGTTATTCCTAAGCTTAAAAAAGATGATATTTTGCTTGACCAGTAGTTAGAACAACAACAAAATCAGGTTTGGTAGCTTTATTTTGATGGTTCAAGAGGTAAGAATGGTTCTAGAGGTGGTGTTATGCTAGTTTCACTCAAAGGTATGAGATACTACACTACTTTCAGATTTTATTTTAGCTGTACAAACAATACAATTGAGTATGAATCATTAGCACATAGCTTAGAATGGGCTAGGCAGAAAAAAGTTAAATGTTTACAAGTTTTTGGTGATAGTGAACTAGTTGTGAACCAAGTTAGGAATATTCATGTCACTAAAAATGATGTTTTGAAAATGTACAAGCATAGAATTTGGGATTTAATTGAAGATTTTGATGCATTTAATCTCCTGTCTATTCCTAGAAGTCAAAATAAAGAAGCAGATAGGCTTGCTACTTTAGGTGCTCAATTTAACATACCAG
The DNA here is from genome assembly GCF_030272615.1 of Cryptomeria japonica. Lineage (NCBI taxonomy): Eukaryota > Viridiplantae > Streptophyta > Pinopsida > Cupressales > Cupressaceae > Cryptomeria > Cryptomeria japonica. Next base: position 305,252,400 of record NC_081415.1, read on the forward strand.
ATGAGGTAGGAAATATTGATAGACAATAGTATGTTAAAGTTGCAGTAAGGCCCTCAATTCTAGATAACACTGTTAATTGGCAAGTTTTTGACTCAGATGAGCATATTACTAATTTCCTAATTGAAGAAACTGAGTTTTCTGTTGGAAATCAACGTAAGTTCAATGATCAATATGAAAATCAGTTTCTCCAATTGAAAACTAACAAGTTGCCCATTGGTCTGGTAACCCTTGAATCCATTTTTAATACAGATGGTCAAGTTAGAAAGGACATAGGCAACATGTTTGTGAAGGAAGAATATTATGAACCTGTTGAAATATTCAAGGACAAGCTACTGAAAATTGGCAAGGTATGACCCTTGAAGAAAAACATGCTTTTGTAAAACTTTGTCAAGAATTGAATGACATATTTGCATGGAGGTATGAAGATTTGAAAGGATTTGATCCTCATTTAGCTTAACATACCATAGAGTTGGTAGATAATGCAAAACCAGTGAGGCAAAAACAAAGAACTCTTAATCCAAAATTAGAACATCTTATGAGGACTGAGTGAAATAAGCTGATTGAAGGAAGCATCATATTTCCAATCAAGCACACATCCTGGGTGTCCAATATAGTTCCCATTAGGAAGAAGAATGACGAACTGATATTATGTGTTGATTTTAGAGATCTAAATAGAGAATCCCTGAAAGACCATTACCTGCTGCCCTCAATGGAGAAAATTTTGCAGGTTGTATTAGGATCAAAGAGATTCTCATTACTGGATGATTATTCAGGATATAACCAAATTCTGGTCAAAGAAGAAGACCAGTACAAAACAACATTTACCACCAAGTGGGGTACAATGGTTTATAAGAAAATGCCATTTGGACTGACCAATGTAGGGGCAACATTTCAATGCGCAATGGATATGGCATTTCAAGGCCTGATTATCAAGTTTGTTCTAGTTTACTTAGATGATGTAACTATTTTTTCTAAAAAGGCTAATGAACATCTTGACCATCTTAGATAGGTATTTGAGAGATGCAAGGAATATGGAGTTTCATTAAATCCCAAAAAGAGCATATTTGTTGTTCATGAAGGCAAGTTGTTGGGATATATTATTTCAAAGCATGGGTTTTCAATAGATCCTAAGAGGATCACAACCATACTTGCATTGCCATTACTAGCAAATAAGAAGGGACTCCAAAGTTTCATAGGTAGGATTAACTTTATCAGAAGGTTTATTCCTAATACTGCAACATTGATGTAGCTACTTACAACCATACTTATGAAAAACATTCCTTTTCTGTGGACTAAGGTAAGAACAATTTTGAAGAAATAAAGGAGGCAATTGCAACAGCCCCTACTCTCATTAATCCTGATTTTAAGAAATATTTTATTCTATATGCTTTTGGGAGTGAGGTTACTATTTCTGCAATGTTGTGTCAGCAAAATAATGAAGGCTTAGAACAACTAGTTGCTTTCTTTCGCCATATTTTGCATGATTATGAGACTAGATACTCATTTGTAGAAAAGCATCTGTTAGCAGTAATAAGAAGCCTTAAGAAATTTAGGCACATGCTCTCTAACAATAAAATTTAACTTATGGTTGCTCATCATACAGTGAAAGAGTTTTTGTTCAGCAAAGACATAAATGACAAAAGGGCAGGTTGGATTACTAAGGCAATGTAATATGACATTTCTATCAAGGTAACCAAGCTAGTTAGAGGCAAGGGTTTATGTGAACGACTTGCTGGAAGCATGGAAAATAGTAAAGAAGAGGAGCAACAAGTTATAATGGTGCTAAAAAATGAAGAACAACCTGTTGCCCCAACTTTGTCAGTCACTTGGAATCAGCAAATTGTCCATTACTTACAAATTGGTGACTGTCTAGAAGGCTTAGATAGATCAAAACAAAGGTATTTTAGGCTACAAGCCATTCATTATACTTTAGTAGATGGTATTTTGTTAAAAAAAGATTATAACGATGTTCTATTAAGATGTATTGAGCCAAATCAAATTGAAAAAGTTCAAAAAAAATTTCATGAAGGACCTACAGGAGGTCACTTTGCAGCAAGATTAATAGCTTTGAAAATTATGAGGGCTGGTTATTATTGGCCTGAAATGTTTAAGGATTCTCACTCATGGGTGAAGAAATGTGAAAAATGTTCATTGTTTGCAGGCAAACAGAGGCTGGCAGCCTTGCCTTTGCAACCAATTGAAGTAGAGCAGCCTTTTAGAAAGTGGAGGCTTGATTTTATAGGACCTATTAATCCACCTTCAAGGGTAGGTCACAAATGGATTCTTACAACAACTGATTATTTCACAAAGTGGATAGAAGTAGTTCCATTGAAAGAAGCTAATGAGTCTTCTATTATGAATTTATATCAACTTAGTGTCCAGGTTTGGTACTCCACAATCAATCATTTCTGATAATGCTTTAGCTTTCATTGGTCTTAGGGTTTCAGATTGGTCAGTTAAGCATAATATATATTTGAACACTTTGTCCAATTATTACCCTCAGGGTAATGGAAAAGGAGGATCAACTAACAAGAACTTGATCAACATCATTAAGAAGACTATTGTTGAGAATCAAAGAACTTGGCATGAAAATCTCAAGTTAGCCCTTTGGGCTGACAAATTTACACCAAAGAGATCAACAGGTAACTCTCCTTATGTTTTAACTTATGGTAAAGAAGCCAAGTTACCTATTTCAGTTGAATTGTCAACTTTGAATAATGTAAAAGAGTTTGAGTTACTTGAAGAACAACCAATGTAGATTAGGCTTGCTCAGCTTATGGAGTTAGAAGAAACTCACAAGGAAGCATACAAAAAATCAGAAATTCACCATGCTCAGATGAAGAGAACCTTTGATAGAAAAGTTGTACCACACATTTAATCAAGGTGATCTTGTTTTCAAGTGGGATGAGTTAAAGAACAAACTTAGTAGGCATACCATGTTTGATGCCATGTGGGATGGTCCATATGTTATCATAGAATACAAACAAAATAATGCTTTCTAGCTTACTAAATTGGATGGAGAAGTGTTGTCAATCCTTGTCAATGAGACTCACCTCAAACTATGCTATTGAGTACTAACAATTTGCATATGTACATAGTAGAATAGTTGTAGTTCTTTCTTTTCAGCAATTGTCAAGCTCAGCTATAAGAAGAGTTGTAGTAGTTTAAATTGAATAAGTACTTTCAAGCACATCACAGTTTGATTTTTTTAGACCGTTTTTGTTTCTATTTTCCTTAAGTGCAGATCGCGTAGTGTGCAGGCTCAACTGTATGCTGAGCCTTTGTAGTTTCCTTTTCAGTTTTGTATAGAATGCTGAGATGCAGTTCTTTATTTTGAGGAAGGCAAAATTGACTCAATGCCCAATGGATATGCTAGGCTAATGGATTCTACTATTTAGCAGGAAAACACCCCTAAGAGGTTGCAAAAAATGTCACTAAAATTTTTCACAATGCCAAATTTGGTGCCCTAATGAAGCCTTGCATTCATTTTTGAAATTGGTCCAAATCATGAACCAAGAAGAAATGCACTATTTTTTCTAATTTGTTTGCTTCATGTGCAAATACAGGAAAGCAATGCAGCATGTGGGTTAAAATGGGCTCCCATGAGGGTTGAGCTCAGCATGCTGTAGATCACAAAAATATTTATGCTCCTTCATAGATGAAATGGCGGGGCTGCTGTAAGGCCAAAAGAAACATAGGGCAAATGCAATCGGCCTGTGTAAAGTTTATACCATGGGTGCCAAGAGGGTTATTTTAAATAAGCCAGAAAACTTCCAAGCATTTTCAGTTGCCAGGCATGAGGAACATTTATCCCACATTGGTTGCAGGGAGGAGCTTTTCTATATTTAAAACTAAAGTCACATATAACTATAGTGTCAAAGCTTATGGGCTTTTGGCAAAAAGAGGCAGTTCATGGCCTGGTGCACCCCGTGTGCACATATCTCAAGGTGACCCAAATTTTTCTTCAGACCATAAAGAAGAAGGTAAAGATCAAGCAAATTGAACACATCCAATGGTCAGGCAAAAGATCTAACGACTGTCATTAAGGCGCTATGATTAGATGCTCACCGATTATCGCTGTGATTTGGCAATTGATGACATGGTAGATAGGTGGTGCCTAGGCAGATCTCATGAGCCAATCAAGCAATAACACATGTTGACATGCGACACAAGAGAGAAAATCAGCCTGGGTTAAAGGTCGAACAGTTGAAGAAAGATCAACGGTGATCTCAAAGATCTAATGGTTGTCGCTATGTCGCAAGGAAAAGATGCACACCGGATTATCGCTGCGACTTGGCGACTGATGACGTGGAAAATAGAGGGTATAAAATTGATGACATGGTAGACAGGTGGAGATCCAGTGGCTGGTGACATGGCACGGATGGATGACATCAACCAGATCTTGGCCGCGATGAGTCCCAAAAAAGTTTCACCGAAGGCTCAATTTCATCGATATAACAATATCGATGAAACCTTAGGTTTGATGAGACTGGTAAACGGTTCGCCGAGAGAGTAGTTTGGCCGAAAGAAGAGATCCGAAAGAGCAAGACACATGGGGACTGATGACCTGATAGATAAGGTGATGCCTAGTTCGATCCAAAGGAAAACCAGAGGTTGACACTAGCATAGATGTAGAGAGAAAAAACCAAAGGTAAAAAGCAAGTAGGTTTCTGAAGATCTAGTGGTGGTCGCTATACCACGATCAGAAGGTGCGCGGTGTTTATTCGCTGCAACTTGGCGACCAAATGGTGGGACCTGTCAAAGAAATCTATGGAGTGCTACCATCAGCTATCAGAACAACCAGTTTTCCACCTACCTCGATATCCTGATGAGGTCGCCAGTGGATTGGAGCGAGTCAGAGTGGAGCTATTGGGTATCGGTATATCATGTTTAGGTGCCACCCGATAATCTGATAAAACAACATTAAGTTAGGTGTTCATCATCGGCCATCAGAATAAGTGTTTTAATGCTATTCCAATGACTCGATGGAAACCATTGAGGGAGTGCGCAATTTGGAAAATGTCATCGGACATCGGAATAAGTATTTCAATGCTATTCTGATGACTCGATAGAGAAGAATGCCAGTTACAGTTAGAAGCTGAAAGTGGTTCACCAGTTCAAAGTGGTTCAATGGGCTCAGAATGAATGAAGATGCACCACTTGGTAGAGAGAAGATGACAGTCCAGATGATAGACAAGGTGGACTCGCGAGAAAATTAGAGGCAGACATATGGCAAAAGTCTATAGAGGAGCGGATGTCTAAGTCAACCTTGAACTTGAACTTCAAAATGGTTCATGGTTCAAAGTTCATTGTTTCAACACTTCAAATTTGGTTCAATGGTTCAAAGTTCATTATCGATCATTTCTATGGGCCTAGGAAGATAAAAGCAAACAAGCAGAATAAAAGGCAAGCAAACTTCTGATAGATCGACGGTCGTCACTATATCGCAAGATAAAAATGCTCGATGGATAATCATAGCGACTTGGTGACGAACAGTGGGGCTCTCTAAGAAGTAAATGAAAAAGTTAACTGCAAGCTACCATGGTTCATGCAGGCGATCCAATGGTTGGCAAATAAAAATTGCACCGTAGCCTCAAAAATGGTTGTTTGAACAGTGAAAATCCCGCCAAGCAAGAAGATGAATTTCTACATGAAATATTAATGTAGATGCTTATTGATTATTTGCGTATGCCAGTGTTACATATCATTGGAAAGCTCACAAAATAGGGAGATCATTTCCACAACCATTTTTTAACAGAAGTTTCAACACGGAGAGCAGACTCTGAAGAATGCATAAGATTTTTTCAGTGGGATTTATTTTTAAATATAGTGACAGTTCAATTCATCATGCAGCTTTCACATGGGGATAACTATTTCTCGCATTTAGATATGCAGATTTTCTTATAGGAGGATCAGTGGTAGTCCTTTTGAGCAATAAAGATTATTATTATACAAATTATTCATGAGTTTTTATGCCATTTTTGGGGTAGTTTCACCCAGGACTTTTCTCATGCAGTGTTTTTAGGATTTTGGAAGGGGATTCATCATTATTTTTATATATTCCTTCTCTCCTTTTTTCCCTAGGTTCTTTCTTTTTTGCATACACATTTTTGCAAAACAACATTGTATCTCAACACTTTTTTTTTCAGTTTTCAGCATTATAATAGAGATTATTTTCAGTTTGTAATAGAGTTTCAGTTTCCTTGTCAATTATTTCTCATTCTTCCATTATCAGTTGAATGATTTTGACAAAGTTATTGTAATTTAATTCTGAATCCTTTTCTTTGTCTCATTTATGCTTTGCAAAAATAGGAAGATTTCATAGTAAATCTAGGTTGTGGGTTGTGTTCATTTGGTTTCTAGTTCTTTGCATGTTTGTGAAAAATTACTTTTCCTACATGTAGAAGTTAGATAACTTCAAGCCTTCACATGAAATGTTTATGAATTTCATGATCTTATTTGATCCGTGAGATAGTTTTTGGGTCTTGTTGCAGCTGTTTATAGTTTTAGGACAACAAGTAGAACTACATCATTTTGGTGTATCACCTCCATTAGGATAGGTTTTTTCATTACATGCAAGACTTTTACCCTTTTCCCACAAGAGGTTAGTGTGGAATATCCATCAAAATAGGAAGTTGGCCTAATCTCTAGAGATTCACCTTCACTTTGAGCAACCCACAGGCTCGAAGGTATTTCCATGTTTCATAGGATTGCTTGTTTTCAAACTTAGGATCACAGGTGCAATCCTTAGTGACAACTGGTATCAAAGCTCTAGTCCTCTTTGCAGAAGCTTAACTATTTGAGGAAGATCCTATGGAATCTAATAGTTCAAGTTCATCTAGTTCAGCTGCAACTATCTTTCGAAGAGAAATTCCTAGGCTTGATGGAACAAATTACAGAGTATGGAAGATTCAGACGGAGACTCATCTGAGATGTCTTGGTAAGGAAAACCTGGGAGATCACTAAGAAAGGAGTAACACCTTTTAATCCAGCATCTAGAAATCTTCCTCTGACAAAATTGGATAAAGAGCTTGAGAATGATTGTAGAGCTAGAGAAGCCCTCCTGTATGCACTTTTTGATCAACAAATAATGGGATTGATTGACAAATCATCAACAAAATCTATATGAGACAAGTTAGAGACTCTAAATGAAGGTGAACCTACTATTAATATTGCTAAACTTGATGGCTATTGAGTAAGATATGAAAATTTAAAGATGGAAGAAGATGAAAGGATTACTTTATTTATGGAGTAAATGAAATTGTCATGGGAATTCAATGTTGTGGTGGAACTCTGAGTGAAGCTAAAATAGTTTCTAAAGTTATGAGAGCTTTACCACTGGGTTACAAGATGAAAGCTAATGCAATTAATAAATTGAGAACAATGGCTAATACTTCCGTCAATAGGGATACCTTGGTTGGAAAATTATCTGCTTTTGAGCTTGAAGAATTTGGACCTTTTGGAGCTGTGAAGTCTGAACCTGCTTTTCATTCATTTACATCATCAACCAACAAGAAAGATTGGAAAGATTTGTATGCAAAGGAATTGGATGATATGAAGAGAGAAGATGAATAATTTGAGCAACTTGAAGCCCTATTTTCTAGAAGAGTACCTAAAGGACCGATAGGAAGTAAGTATAAAGGAAAATCACCTTTTAAATGTTTTGAATGTAATAAGATAGGTCATTTTGCATCTAGATTTCCTGAAAGGAATTCAAGATGTGAAGAAAGAGATATAAGATCTTTTAAGCCTAACCTTGGATATCAGATAAAGTATAAGTACAAGAAAAACAAATATAAATCATGTTACTTTGTGAATGAGGAAGGTGTGACTGATTCTGATGATGAATCGACACAAGACTCTGCTAGTAGTTCTGGCAATGGAAAGTGTATGTGTAGATCAAGAAATTGAAAATCATCAAAGCAATAACAATTAGGACAACCACAAAACCTAAAGCTGCTATGAAAGCAATCCCAATCCAATCAATGAAGACATAAAGAAAAGATATTCAAATCAAATGAAATCGAAGCAAACCAACACAGATATCTCCTTCATGTGGCTCCATTGTTCTTCTTTCACCTTCAAATTTGAAGGGATCAATCAATCACATTTTTGAGTAACCTTATGCTACAAATTTCATCTCTCAACAACCTGCTTTCCACTTGCATTTTGCACTTGTAGGTGAGATCCACATCAAATTTGAAGGTGAAAGAAGAACAATCTAGAAAAGAGGCCAAGTGATTGATGAGAATGACAGAAGACGATAGGTTCGAACGGATAAAAAATCAAAGGTCGGATGCACAAAGGACAAGTAGTGGAAGGCAAAAAAGATCGTGACCATCATAAGATGGAGAGCATGCACGTCCATCTAGGTACTGACAAAGATCTATATAGGAGACAAGGAGAAGGAAAAGAGTTCATTTGCACTGGCCAAAGTGGAGGAGTTGTTGCTCAGGGAAAGGACCCTTGCAGAGAGATGGCGAACATTCCAATGGCAGATCACCTTGGGGAATGTGTACGCACCTATAGACGACCAGACGATGCGGAAGCAACGGTATGTAGCTCAAAAACCCATATGTTCAATTTCATGAATTTTGCATGATTGCGGGACATTGCGGGGCCCACAAGGGAGGGAAAAATGCAGATTTGTGCCTGTGTGGAGATGTTCTGCACCTATGTAGAGATGTTTTGCACCTGTGTAGAGATGTTTTGCACCTGTGTAAGGTGCATAGGTGCAGCTTGATGCTGCACAAGCACAAGACAGTGTGCACAAGCGCAATTGTGCACTTATGACCGAACTAAACCGAATGGACTGCCAAGATTGAAGGAAGAAATGTTAGTGTGTAGGGGAAAAAGCGAGACTAGGTTAACATGCCCTAATCCTACCTTTTGACACACATTACGGAATACGAAAGAGCCTAGAGATATCACACAATTGGCTACTTCCTTTTGTGAAAGAGAGAGCCACGGGATATCTATTAGGATTTCTATTCCCTTGTTGAAATTAAAAGATAAAATGATGCAAGTTCAATCCCTAACCTCAAAATGCAAGTAGGAACTAATGATAAGATTGCAGAATTGAACTTAAATGATGGAAAGCTATAAACACAAGGATAAGACAAGAATGAAAATGCATACCTGGAGTTAAAATCTGACTGAAAATGTTCAGGACGGGGGCGCGGGCGCCACTGTCCTGATTCTGCCCCTGAAACTGCTCCGAAAACTGCTGTTTTTGCACTTTGGAAAAAGCTGTCAAAAATGCTGAAAATGCTGTCGGACCAGGGCGCCCAGCGCCCCTGTCCCAGGGACCAGGGCGCCCAGAAGGGACCAGGGCGCCCAGAAGGGACCAGGGCACCCAGCGCCCCTGTCCTGGCAGGACCAGGGCGCCCCACGCCCCTGTCCTGGTCTTTTGCACTGAAATTTGGTGGAAAGGTCTGTCTCAGTCTTCTCTCTCCGGATCTATATCCCGCGGCGTCGTCCGAATCCCAAAACCTGCAATAATATCTGAAAAGGGGAGAGGGCAGCTATATAGGGTTTTGCCTTAGTCAAACCCCCACTTCGGTGATTTCCACCTCCACGAATAGCCAAGTTGTTTTGTAAAATGTATTGTGTGTGTAGACCTAGTGTGTGTGCAAGGTCCAAAATGCAAGAAAGCAAACTAGAGCAACCTAGAAAGTAAACCCTAATTGCTTGTAACTGATAATGTAAATGCTCTAAATCAAGATGCAAAGTGATCTAAAGCATGAATAAAGGATATATTGAAGCTTATGTAAGGACATGAAAACAATATGAAATCATACCCAACCCTCAAGGGAGGAGTACAAGCCAATCTTCAGTCGGTAATCTCCTATTGTTCTTCAATGTCTTCCAAGCCCTAATTGGATGAATGAATGAATTTGATAGATGCTTGATAGAATGATGTTGAATGTTGTTGAAGTCTTCAAAGATCTACTCTTTCGCTGCATATGAGGTCCTGAAAATAAAAAATCGGATCTTTTCCAATGAGGAAAGAGAGCTTTTATGTATGAAACCCTAGGTTGTAAATTCGTATTTTGGCCGACGTAGAGATTGAATGTCCCGCCAATTTCTTGGGGTTAAGCTTTATTTTATGATTGGATCGTGCTCCCAAAATTTCGGGAAAAATGTCCGGGACCATGTTGCACGGGCGCCATGGTCCCGACAACTTTTCACCAAATTTTCAGGGCCATCAGATATGATGATTTTAGAGAGAATCCCGAAGTTACAGGTGATTTCGAGATGTTTTGACCCCCGAAATCAAGCCCCCAAGTTCAAAATAGGACCTAATTAGGGTTTTTGATTAAATGATGTATTGGAAGAATAAAATGAAAGGGGCACACTTTAATGAAAGGGCCCAACTTTATGATATGGGAGGTGATAAAATAGGACCTTAGACCTAATTAATTTAATTAATTAAGTGCTAAAGGGGAAATGCAATGCAAAATGCAAAATGCGCCAAGGCGGGTGCTAAACTAGGTGTGAAATTGTACCACCCTAGCAAGTGCGTACAATTTACGACGCTAAATTTAGCCCCCACTTTAGCGGTCATATGAACACTATGTGCATATGCAAGCTAAAGTACAGAAAAGTAAACATTATTTGAAAAAGGATATATCCATAAGTCTGTCGAACGAAGCCCCCAGCGGTATCTGCAGTACACAGTTAGGAACCACACCCTACAAAACACACGTTAGATCACAAAATCACCTAATGCTTACTAAGGAAGGTGATGAAAATTCGAGGGTAGCTATATGCCCCCCCCTGTTTCGGCTTGCTAATTTTAGTGAGTTGAAACAAGGTATCATGTTTACCACTTCGAATTGTTAAAGAATATTGATGACAAATGCTCACAAGAAGATTTGATATGAGATCAAAAACTAATGGAGAATCATTTGGTAAGAAAGAGGACTAAATCTCAATTTCAACACAACAAAGAGTGTGAGGATTTGAGAGTTCTCTAACACAAGATGAAGGATGTACATGGAAACAAAATGCAAAGAGAAGAAAAAGAAAGGAAAAAAAAAGGCATGAATACACACATTGGTGATCCATGAGTTAGACAAATATAACATCTTCTAGAATAAGAGAAAGAAGAGAATAAGAATGCAATACTTCCTTCTTTTGCGAGGTGAAAGTGATTCTTAATGAAGGATGACGCTCTTTTTAACCCAATTGGGAGAGTGAATTCATTATAGATGTATTTTACCAATTGCAAAAGAGGTTGTAGTCAAGGACTTACACCTCTTGTAAGAGAGAATCCTTGAACAAACAACAAATGCCTACAAGGAATAACATCAAGTAATAAAGTTCACACCATCCACGAAATAGGAAAAAAAGTGGATCCTTAGATAAAAATAAGGAAAGATCATTGCCTCAATGAGAAGGACTTACACAATCTTATAGGGAGAGATTTGGACATAAGCAAAAGAAGAGATATATGAAATCACTCTTGTCCCCATAGGAACAAGAAAATTAGGCTATTATGTTGCTTCAAAAAAAAAAAAAAAAAAAAAATGATTGCACTTGACATTGTACCATCATGAATGACAATGAGCCCCCAGTAAATGAGCTACCAATGTCACATAATGATGAGCAACATAATAGCCATTAATGTTATTTAAAGACATGATAGATTGAATGAGGTATTTGAATATGACATGCTAAATGCTCAACTATAAGTGAGATCAAAAACATGTATAAAATTGAAGAAGAAAAGTCACGAGAACTCTTAGAAGAGGGATGAGTGTAATTTATTAGAGCCTTATCCCTGGAGGAAAGGACTTTATGATGAATAGGAGATAAAGATTCATAAGTGGATTTAGAAATTTGAGGGGATTCATAAAGAGATTTGTTCATTGCCAAGATTTCCTTATGAGGGGAATGAGAGTTGATAGAAGTAGAAGATGATTTAGTTGAAGTGAGATCATCATCACTACTAAATATAGCATTCACATTGAGAGATGGTCTTTTAGATGCTTTAGTGCATTTGCAGGGATTATAGCCAAGTCCAAAGGCATAATTGTGAAAATTAGTCTCTAGAGGAACTTTTATCCCTTGTTCATGAGCGCCACAACCATTTCCATGATACCCATGCTTAGCAAAAATGCGAAAACCACGACCATAACGATCAGCCATTTTAGGAAGAGAAGGTGGTTTTTCATAAGACAAAGAATCAGACTCTTCATAATTAGAGGTGTGAGGAGAAGAAGTTTGAGAAGCGGCCACAAAATTATTGCTCATAGATTCAGGTAAGACTGATTGATCTCTAGTTTCTTCCTTCTTTTTACCTTTAAGATCTCTAGGAGGAACCCTATATTCACCTACAAAGGTGGGATTAAAATCAAGAGATCCCCAATCGTCTTCTGCGAGAACCTTCTCAGGATCAAAAGCCTTTTCATGTGTAGACTCAAGTCCAGAAGGATCTTCTTCAGGAGCTTTAGGCTCATCCAAAGAATTTTGATTATTAGAGGGTGATGATTTATCCATAGGTATCTTGTTTAACGAGTCATCACTAGAAGAGGAAGGCTTAGAAGAACTCCCTTTGGAAGTAGATGTTTGCAAACAAGCCTGAAGTTTAGTATCACCTATCAAGGTATATGTCTTATTGTTATAAATAAATTTAACTTGTCTATGCAATGTAGAGGGGACAGCTTGCATACTGTGAATCCAAGGTCTCCCTAATAACAAGTTGTATGTTAGATTTCCAGACATAACATGGATAGGAGTAGGCAAAGTAACAGGTCCCACTGTGACGGGTAAGGTGATAATACCTAATGAAGACTTAGCCACATTATCAAAGCCTCGAATGGGATGAGAGTCAGGCTCAATAAGGGATGTATCCACATTCATCTTATGCAATAGATTAATGCTACACACATTAAGGCCAGAACCATTATCTACCAGTGTTCGTCTTATAGCAGTGTCATTTATGATAACCACAATCATCAAGGGATCGTATTGATGTTGAATTTCACTAGTAGGCAACTCATCTTGAGTAAACACAATTTGAGCTTTAGGATTCATCACAGAGTTAACCAAAGACACTATATTACTAGATGTATTAGGTGGAGGAACATTCAAATCTTTCAAGGCATCTTGTAACATTCCATGATGAACGGAAGAAGTTTGGATCAAATCCCAAAGGGATATCTTAGCAGGGGTAGCTTTAAGTTGTTCTATGAGATCATAGTCCTTACTAAGCATTTGTGAAATACGAGGCGCTTGAGGAAGAATAGGTTGAGAAGGAGGAAGTGAAGTGGGGATAACTGGAGGAGGACTAGGTTGCCTATTGTTTCTTGTGTTATAGGTATGAGCAACCGCATGATAACTCTCTCTAGTCAGTTGCTTAGCATACTCATAAGGGCTCTTAGAAGAATAACCTCCTTGCACAGTAATAATAGGTTTCTTAGGAGTGCAAAAAGAATCATTAGCATAACCACCTTGAACCACTAAGATAGGCTTATTTAAAGGTTGAGAATTTTGAGAAGGACAAGCACCTTGGACAGTGAAGAGAGGTTTGTTAGGTGTCTCATTCACATGTATCAAATTTATTGAAGATGGTTTAGAGGAATGAACAAAAGTTTTGGAAGAATTATTGATAGTCTTCTCTTGCACTAAAATCTTATCACGGATTAAATCAATTTTAGGAGAGAGACAAGGGGTAAGCATTGATGTTCTAGTAGGAAGAGGAAAGGTCATATCATCCTCTATTATCAAAGGATCTACATGGGGAATAAACTCTCTAGGAGAAGGATCAACATTACTCTCTAAAGTCTCACTTTTGAGAGGGAGATCTTTGAAACAAATGTTAACCATCTTGCTTTGAACTAGGGTTTCCTTATGAGTAGAACCAAGTTGAGGAAAGGGAGAATAATTGAGATTCAAGGAAGGGGAGAAACTATCAAGGGAGTTTCCAATCTTGATTTCATCCCCTTTGGCTAGGGGTAGAGAATAATCTATACCTTCTTCTAATGGTTCATCCCAAATAGTGAGGTTGTTGAAAGGAATGTTTAAAGTATTGTCAATTTCGGGAGAGGAGCTAACATTGTTTATTAATTCTTCATCCTTAGGAGGGAAAGCATCAATAAATGTGTTAAACTCATCCTCTTTCCTCAAAATATGTTCAATATGATCTTTAGGGGAGAGAGAATTAAGGAAATTGCTTATTATTTCATCTTCTTTCTCTAAGGGATGCTTATGGGTAAGACAAACTTTAGGAGAAGGGTAAGCATTTATCATTAATTCATCATCTCTAGTGGGAATTTTGTTGGAAAAGGAAAGGCCATCACTAGGAAATGTAGGGATAATGTCATCTTCTTGCACACAAGGATCCTCATGAAGGGAGCATTTTTTAGGAGACACAAAGGCATCAAGGGCATCATCCCACAATGCATGATCATATCTATTAAAAGGTTTATCTTTTGATTCAAAAGGAGATAATTCCTCATAGAGGGGATTATTGAACACAACCATGTTACTAGATTTAGTGGAAGAGTTGATAGGAATGTACCCTTGAGAGGAACCATTTGACTTATCTTTCTCATCACATCTAAATGGCATAGTAACAAGGTTTATGAGTTTTTGGTAAAATGAAGGTTTGGTATATTTAGGTTTCAAAAATTCATCTAAAGCTTCATCTAACTCATAATCATCACAAATATGATCATCTTGCAAATAAAAATCTAACATTTTGAAATTGCATAAAATTTAAACACACAATGCAAAGAAACACACTTTTTTTTTATTCTTTTTAATGAAAATGAAATGAAAACACACTAAATCTAGATCTAGATCTAACAAATGCAATGCAAGAGGAAGCAATGATAGATTCACGTCGGGTTCACCAAAATGTGTAGGGGAAAAAGCGAGACTAGGTTAACATGCCCTAATCCTACCTTTTGACACACATTACGGAATACGAAAGAGCCTAGAGATATCGCACAATTGGCTACTTCCTTTTGTGAAAGAGAGAGCCACGGGATATCTATTAGGATTTCTATTCCCTTGTTGAAATTAAAAGATAAAATGATGCAAGTTCAATCCCTAACCTCAAAATGCAAGTAGGAACTAATGATAAGATTGCAGAATTGAACTTAAATGATGGAAAGCTGTAAACACAAGGATAAGACAAGAATGAAAATGCGTACCCGGAGTTAAAATCTGACTGAAAATGTTCGGGACGGGGGCGCGGGCACCACTGTCCTGATTCTGCCCCTGAAACTGCTCCGAAAACTGCTGTTTTTGCACTTTGGAAAAAGCTGTCAAAAATGCTGAAAATGCTGTCGGACCAGGGCGCCCAGTGCCCCTGTCCCAGGGACCAGGGCGCCCAGAAGGGACCAGGGTGCCTAGCGCCCCTGTCCTGGCAGGACCAGGGCACCCCACGCCCCTGTCCTGGTCTTTTGCACTGAAATTTGGTGGAAAGGTCTGTCTCAGTCTTCTCTCTCCGGATCTGTATCCCGCGGCGTCGTCCGAATCCCAAAACCTGCAATAATATCTGAAAAGGGGGGAGGGTGGCTATATAGGGTTTTACCTTAGTCAAACCCCCACTTCGGTGATTTCCACCTCCACGAATAGCCAAGTTGTTTTGTAAAATGTATTGTGTGTGCAGACCTAGTGTGTGTGCAAGGTCCAAAATGCAAGAAAGCAAACTAGAGCAACCTCGAAAGTAAACCCTAATTGCTTGTAACTGATAATGTAAATGCTCTAAATCAAGATGCAAAGTGATCTAAAACATGAATAAAGGATAAATTGAAGCTTATGTAAGGACATGAAAACAATATGAAATCATACCCAACCCTCAAGGGAGGAGTACAAGCCAATCTTCAGTCGGTAATCTCCTATTGTTCTTCAATGTCTTCCAAGCCCTAATTGGATGAATGAATGAATTTGATAGATGCTTGATAGAATGATGTTGAATGTTGTTGAAGTCTTCAAAGATCTGCTCTTTCGCTGCATATGAGGTCCTGAAAATCAAAAATCGGATCTTTTCCAATGAGGAAAGAGAGCTTTTATGTATGAAACCCTAGGTTGTAAATTCGTATTTTGGCCGACCTAGAGATTGAATGTCCCACCAATTTCTTGGGGTTAAGCTTTATTTTATGATTGGATCGTGCTCCCAAAATTTCAGGAAAAATGTCCGGGACCATGTTGCACGGGCGCCATGGTCCCGACAAATTTTCACCAAATTTTCAGAGCCATCAGATATGATGATTTTAGAGAGAATCCCGAAGTTACAGGTGATTTCGAGATGTTTTGACCCCCGAAATCAAGCCCCCAAGTTCAAAATAGGACCTAATTAGGGTTTTTGATTAAATGATGTATTGGAAGAATAAAATGAAAGGGGCACACTTTAATGAAAGGGCCCAACTTTATGATATGGGAGGTGATAAAATAGGACCTTAGACCTAATTAATTTAATTAATTAAGTGCTAAAGGGGAAATGCAATGCAAAATGCAAAATGCGCCAAGGCGGGTGCTAAACTCAAAATGCGCCAAGGCGGGTGCTAAACTAGGTGTGAAATTGTACCACCCTAGCAAGTGCATACAATTTACGACGCTACAGTTAGTAAGAAGAAATTAGACAGAGGATAGTTAGAGATGAAGGAAAACTTGCTTTCACAAATGCACATAAGTAGGTGAGAACCTTTATTTATTGTACCAAAGCAGATGCAGAGCATCATGGCATTGAAGGCCAGAGCTGAAATGCAACCTCTTTTGCAAAAGACAGACACATCACACACAAGGAATGAGTGAAGCATCCTAGGGTGGATACATCAAGGGTCAAGGTCTGTGCGGTGTTCATAAAGTGATCGTACTTATCACAAACACCCAATGATATAGTTGCCCTAGTTTGTGGCAAACATTCCACAAATAGCAAACACAACAAAAAAAAGGAAAGGGCCCATGAACCATCCTGGTCACTCTAAATCACTCAGTGACATCATTGAGAAACATAGGAACATGATTGAAGCCCAAGATAAATCAGTAAAAAGATAAGATGCACAAATTCAACCAAGTCAAACAAACAGTCTGATTGTCATTATCAAAAGTGGAAAACAAGAATGATCATGATGTCTGGTTTCCGAGAATGCGGTACCCCGTTGAAGATAGGACACAGTCTAGTTTCGAGTATACCACACCCTATATAAGACCCATGATAATGTTGACAAGGACCAATGGTAATGTTGATGCTATTTGGATTGATGTGACAACTATGATCAAGTTGAATGCTTGCTTGGTCGAATAGTTTATCTGTTAATGCGTGATTTCATTAAAGCACAATGTTTGATTGATTGTCATTGGATGTATGCTCAGTGATCTGTCTATGCACAAAGGAGACCATTTATTGACAAAATGCAAAATGCCAAAGGAATTGTTTTTGGGTTTTGATGTTTTTCACTTTGTAGGAATTTCGAGTTTTTTTTACAATTTTTTTTTTTGTTCATTTTTCAGGACTTTATTTGACTTTTTAGGAATTTTTTCAGGACATTATTTGATTTTTAGAGATTTTTTCAAGACATTATTTGATTTTTTTTTAATTATTTCAAGACATTTTTCAATTTTTATGATTTTGCCCCCCAGTGTCTAGCAAGGCAAGGAATATGATAGGTGAATAAATAGGCTTTCGGAAATGTTGGTGGATAGAGGGAAGACAAAGGCCTTTTATTATGGAGACAATGGGACAAGAGATTGGATATGGCAATGTAAAGTAATGACATGGCATGAGGGATATGTCAAGAGGTTTTTGAAACCATGTTTTAAATTTTGCATCCTTATGTCAGATCAAGATCAAGGAATGAAAAAGAGTGTATGGATAGTGATAAGATATGGATAGGATAAGCAAGACCAAGAATGGATAAGGGACATGGACTGAAGGTCGGGATTGGCTAAGAGATAGTGGCTGAAAGTTGCAATAAGACAGGGAATATGGATGAAAGGTTGTAATAATCAAATGGATAAAGACCAAAAGCTATGATGGACTAAAAGCTGCAAACAAGATGCACGATTCTCATGACGTTCCTTAGCCTTGTCAAGATCAAAGGTGGAAAGGGAAACTGGACATGAGGGACAATAGGATATGAAGGGTAATGATAGGGGTTCGATAGGATAATGGAACAATGGAGGACAAAAGGATATGATAGTATAAAACCTGTCCCCAAGTACGTTATGCAAGACGTTCATAGATTACACATGACACCTATTTGCCAGGTTTTCATCATGGTACTTGCCCAAGGCGCTTGTTTGCCAGGTTTTCACCAGTAGACGAATTATTTTTGCTTTACTTTTTTTTTTCTTTTTCTTTTTTTTTTTTCACTTTTTTTTTTGGATTTTGACATTTTAGTCAAAAATGGACACATGATAGGGGATGGAAGAAGGACTCAAACATCTTTTTGTTTGGATAGTAGCCTTAAAAAAAAAAAATGGACCATGACCTTTAAAAGTATGCTCAAAGACGTTGGTAGGATAAGGACATGGAAAAAGAGATGAAACTAAGGCAAGCATTTATGCAAAGGATTGGACCAGAGGGATGGCAGGATGGAAAATATGCATTGGATAATAGATAGGGTATTGGAAGAATTGGGCTTCAGTGGATGGAAATGAAGGCAAGATCAACACTAGCACACACCTTGAGGGGTGATGGACTGATGGAGGAAAAATGGATCTCAGATTGTGAGATTTGGATGGAGGAATAGCTTGGGATTTTGGGACATAAGGGCCCAAAATGGATGAAGAAGGTGATGGAGGAACAAATTTGAGAGGGTTGGAAGGAGGAATATCAATTTTGGATGCCAAGTTGGATTTTTTTTTTGTGCTTCAAGAAGCTGCTTAGGGATCCACATGGTTTTTGATTTTTCATGCTTTTGTGGTTCCTTGGAGTGCATTGCCAACACAAGAGATTTAGGAACCCATATAGATTTTAACTTTTGTTTTTGAGCAATGGGCCTTTGTGACCTTTTGGATTTTTCCTTTTCTTTATAGATCAAATTTCTCTTTGTTTTGACATGTTGATTATATTGGGCATGTTGATCCTTGAATACATGTGGATTTCTAGACTTATGACTTTTATACTTGGCATCCAAATTGCTTGGAGGGGGAAAGGAATGCATGGATGGATATGAATGAAATGGAGTTCTTTTGGATGGATGAAATTTACTCAAGGATTTGTGCCTTTTCTGACCTTGCATAGAGGACAAAGGAATATAAGGACCTAAGATGGATGGAAAGTATGATGGGGAAGGTGTATGTTTTGATTGTGATGGAGGGATACCAATGTCTTGAGAGTGAGTTGTGTAGACATGACCCTTAACATTTTCTTTCATATTGAGGAGTTCTTTCTTGTGAAGGTCTACCCCTTTTCCTTTATGAATATTTTGACATGTAGGATACTTTGTGCTGTTAGAGGAAGATGCAAGTCCATTATTATGTGGATATGATATGAGAGAAATAATGAGATCTTGAAGTGGATCGGATTGCACCAAAGTGGAAGAACCCATTATGCATGTCGAGGGTTCATGAAAATCTTGCACTAACATGTTAGAATCATGAGGGGGATTAGGATCATGAGGGGGACTAGGATTGTGTAGTGGACATGGTTCAATGATAGGCTCTTCAAGAGATGGAATGGGAAAAATAATGGGATCATCAAAAGAAATACGATCTTGGAGTGTATATGGAGCATTAAGACAAGGAGATGGAGGAACAAAAGGATCTTGTGGAGGATTTAAAGGAATAATTTGATCTTGACAAGGAGGAAGATCATTGGAATCCTCTTTAAAGGTGCTTTACTCTTGACTTTTAATGGGATCATCAAAAAGGATGGAAAGGATATCTTGATCTTTCTTAGGAAGTGGAATGCCAATGGGATTTGAAAGGACATTTTTTTCATGAAATGGAAGGGGATCATTTGGGATTGGATGGACTGGGATATCTTGATCTTGCTCAGGGAATGGAGTGTCAATAGGACTTTGGATAGGATGGACAAGAATAGGGGAATCATCGTGAGTGTCTGGGAACATGGGGTCCTGGTCAACAATTGGATGGGATGATAAGATTTCAGGATCTTGATCTTGATCTTTTTTAAGACATGTTTCTTCATGCTTTAAATTATCCTCTTGACATGGGGTTGGACTTTAGATATGCATGGGGGATTCTGACAAGAGATCAATGTTTTGGCATGAAGGAAATGCACTTTGAACATTTGTGACGGATTTTGGCAAGGAATCAATGCTTGAACATGAGGAAGAGGGACTTCGAATGGGGTCCTCTAAAACAGGTAATGGCAATAAAGTGCATGGTGGCATTGGGTCTTGTATTTTTGAAACATGACAAGGATGTGCTTCATGAATTAGATTATCTTGGCAATCAATTATGGATAGCCCTTGGATAATTTCATCCTTGGGTGTATTGTTTGATGAGGACAATATGAAAGGTTCTTGTGAAACTTCTAAAGGTGTAGGGATAGATGCCATTGGAGAGTCAATTTGTT
The DNA here is from genome assembly GCF_030272615.1 of Cryptomeria japonica. Taxonomy (NCBI): domain Eukaryota; kingdom Viridiplantae; phylum Streptophyta; class Pinopsida; order Cupressales; family Cupressaceae; genus Cryptomeria; species Cryptomeria japonica. The sequence goes on from NC_081415.1 coordinate 305,272,903, forward strand.
TGTGGGGGAATGAGGCATTGCTAGACATAAGTGTATTATCTTGATCTTCCTCAAAGAACTCACTTGGTAATTTCCTTAAGATCCTTGCAATAAGGCCACCTTTCTTTCGAGGTTTTGACATAGTTTAATCTGGAATTTGAACTTGTTTGGAAAGGAGTTGGTTCTAGTCTGATATCATGTTTTGATTTTGAACTAGATGTTGATCAAATTGGTTTGACATGTTCAAAATTTGGCTTGGTGCATGTTGCAAGTTTTGTTTTTGAATTTGTGATTGTAGTTGTTGATATTGAGTTTGTTGTCAATAATTAACAGTTGGTTGGACATATTGTTGAAATTGGACCATTGGTTGTGTTGGTTGTATATGTTGGACCATTTGTTGTGTCTGTTGGAAATGTTGGAACTATTGAACAATTGGTTGTGATGGTTGAAAATGTGATTGATAGTAAACACCTTCTTGTTCTTGTTGTGGAGGCACATAATGTTGTTGTCTCTTTTCTTGAAATTGTTTCATCATCTCTATTTGTGAGAGGAGAGCTGGTATGTTTGATTGTTCAATAAGAGATCTTACATCAATTGGCTCAAAGTTTGGGTTTGGACCTTGAAATTTTTTAAATGTTTTGGACATTTGGGATCTAATCTTCTCACTGTTTTTCACCTTTTGTTCAATGATCTTTATTTCTCGAGCTAGTTTCTCCTCTAGTTTTTGTATTTGGAGACTTGTTTCATCATAAAAAGTTTGAGTTTGAATTTCATGTTACAGGTTCAATTGATTCCAGTCAAAAGGTGTATTTTCCTTTAGTGTTGGTGGAACACTCCCATATCCTGGTTTCATGGGTACAAACACTGGCTCATATAATGGAGGTGGTCCAAGTTGAACCATTCCATATTGTGGTAATGATGTGTTTGACGAACCTTCAATTTGTAATGTTTGACTAGGTTGAAACTGTGAGTTTGATACGTTGTCAATGGGTTGATATGTTGGTTTGCCCATCTTCTTAGATTTTGACCTTGTTTCAATAGGCATGTCACTATGCAAATGCAATATTTTTGGGATTTTTTTTAATTTTAAAAGGATGATGTATGATATGCAACTAAATGCAACCTAAATAGATGAAAATGCAATCTATGGCAAGAATGCAACCTATGTTTTTGTTGTTTTTCAAGGTTTGGACAAACTTTTTGGAATGAAAACCTAAAGACTCATCCTTGGGAAGTTGAAATGAAGCCAAGACCTTAAAGGACAAAGGACCAAATGACAATAGGAAAAATTGACAATGTCTCACCTATATGCTTGGATACTAAGCTAGGTTTGACAAAAATGATATTAATGAAAGGACAAATTTTAGACAAGGTCAAGACTCCCTAACAACAACTTAGGGTATCATCCAAAGTTTTGATTTTTCAAGTTTGACAAACCAAATTTTTGAGACTAAATGCAAGAAGGAAATGATTATGACAATGACTTAGGATATGCCATGAAAATGATCTAAGGATATGATATGACAAGATGAAGCCAAAACAAGATGACAATACAATGATAAGGATATGTTAAGACCAATGACTTGGAATATGCAAAATGCAACCTAGGCAAGACCTAATTTTAGCATGACAAGGATAATGCACGAATGTCACCTAAATGGAAATCTAGCTTGGATATGACAATTAAATGCAAACTTGGGGAAATGATTTTGAACCTAAGTGCAAAATGAGGACGCTTGCAATGAAAAGGACTAAAAGGAAGGGAGATGACAATATGTCCTAGGACCTAAGTTCGACTATGCAAAACCTAGCCTAAAGTGACATGAATTTTGAAACAAAGATATTCAATGTTTTGACAAGCCATGTTCAAATGTTGGATGAATACTTGGACAAATTTGGACTTTTGTTTGGATTTTGTTTTGAATTGAAGGTTATTGATTTTGAAAACCCAAGTTGATTATGAGCACTTTTGAAAGTTTGTTTTTGATTTAACTTTTGACAATCACATAAGACAAAATGTTTGTTTGACTTTGACTCAAGACCATCAAGCACACTCACAACAAATCCTATGGCTGGCAAGGGAAATATCTGTTGAATCCTCTAACCATAAAATACAACACTCAGCCAGATAGCTAGACGCTGGGTAGCACTGGCTCCCCCTTATAGTGCACTCACTTCTTGGGCATACCAAGCTTCGAGTTCAAGGGGCATCACTTCCCAAGAACTTGCTATCTCTAACTGAGGAGTACATGAGAGGTGTCTTTGGCATGCGCGTATCACAACGCCTGAGCCAATAGATAGAAGGATTTTGGCATCTAAAAACAAGAGATTCTAGTAGGGGCATCTGTTTGGGTGGGTATTGATTCGACGAATAAATCATCGCAATACCATTCCAACACCCATTGTATACAACTTTCGTTGCATCCACAGTTATTTAGAGTGGTTCGGAAGAGCTTGGCTTTAGCCCATCACCACTTTGGGTCGTTCCCTCTCACCAATGCCTGTGCAAAGTGCCAGGCAAATCGAGAGGTAGGCCCAGTTCTAAGGGTTAAAACATGCAATCAAATTAAAAACAGACAAAGCATGCATGGTGTTCATTAACCTTTAAGAAATGAAATGTGCAACTACTTTAAAAATCACAAGCAAGATGTTTTAATGAGAGTCTTTGACCGCATCCTGCATAAGATTCATCAGTAGTTGCATTTTTAGTCTTCATCACATGTAACGCCAAGATGCTACACAGAGAATTAGTACCAAAGAAAAACCAGAATGCAAGAAATAGAATGAAAACAAACAAATTTGCAAGTAAAAACAACAAAATTCACCTCTATTTCTGGCCTTGCACAAGCACAGAATGCCTCAACACAGGCATAAAACCCATCAACATAGGCACAAAAGTATTAACACAGGTGCAGAATGCCTCAACATAGGTGCAAAACCCATCAACACAGGCGCAAAATGCCTCAACACAGGCGTAGAATGCCTCAACATAGGTGTAGAAGTGCCCAGAGAGCTCTGAGTCACCCTGTTTCTTGAGTTTTTCACTTGCAAATAGCTCAAAAGCACTCAAAACATGGTTAAGGGGTTAGTTCACGTCAGGTTCACCAAAATGTAGATCAAGAAATTGAAAATCATCAAAGCAATAACAATTAGGACAACCACAAAACCTAAAGCTGCTATGAAAGCAATCCCAATCTAATCAATGAAGACATAAAGACAAGATATTCAAATCAAATGAAATCAAAGTAAACCGATGCAGATATCTCCTTCATGTGGCTCCATTGTTCTTCTTTCACCTTCAAATTTGATGTGGATCTCACCTACAAGTGCAAAATGCAAGTGGAAAGCAGGTTGTTGAGAGATGAAATTCGTAGCATAAGGTTACTCAAAAATGTGATTGATTGATCCCTTCATTGAAGAAAATCATCCAATTTATAGACAAATTAGAGAGAGGACAAGATTAGCATGAAGAGATTTGAAAGGAAATTCAAATCAAGAATGGCAAAATTATGACAAATGTATGACAATTTCTATGCAAGGTGTATGACAAATTATGACAAGATTATGACAAGTTGCTATTCCCATGACAAAAGGGAAGAGAGAAAATAGCCTCCATGATTGCAACAAATGGAAGCATAAATATAGGAGAAAATGAGGGAATGAAATTAGGGGAAATATTAGAAAAATTAAAGAAAATAGGAGAAATAGAAATTAGGTGAATTAATTAATAGGTTTTCATCCATTAATTAATTCATGAAAGAGACCTAGGACTAAATTAATAGATTTATTTAACCCACAAAGAAGAAGAAAAGGATTAAATGAACAAATCATAAAACCCTAGAAATAAGAGGAAAAGGAATTAGGTCAAGACAACAAGAAATTAATGTAGGTTTGATCATGATTCTGATTGACAAAGGACCAATGTTGATAAATGATTGAGATTGGTTGACAAAAATCAATGACAAATTGACCAAGATTGACAAGGAGATCAAATTGATAGGCGTCAATTGACGAGGAACAATGACTAATCGATCCAAATTGACATGATTGGAAAGGACAAGGATCGATGATGAATCGATCACAAAATGACAAGATTGACAAGGACAAGGATCAATGACGAATCAATCGCAAAATGACAAGGCTGACAAGGACAAGGATCGATGACGAATCGATCGCAAAATGACGAGATTGACAAGTTGATAATCGCAAATGATTACTAACAAGCTAAACATGATTGAAATATTGACAAGAGGACAAAACCCTAATTCTATCATCAATTAGGATTGATGATGTCCAAAATGATGATAAATGAGCACGCACCATGATGCCACAGGTTAAGATCAACCAAAATCATGACTGAAGATTTCTATCAACAAGACCTAATTCGAAAGCGAGAAAAATGAGGAATGCAGAAGGACTCAATGCTCGCAAATGATAAAGACCAAGTGCGCAACATAGAAATAATGTTAATTTGATGCAAGAACCCTAAAATAAGGCAATGCGCAAATGTTAAAGTATGACTCCACAAGCGTTGACCATTTTTAGATGTCTACAGTATGCATACAAAATTCATCTTATTCAAAACAATAATTAATTAATTAGAAATCAAGGGAAATCATGAATCCCTATCTAATCAAAGAATCTAACAAACAAAACAATGAAATAATACAAATATCAATAAATAAGAATTATAATAATTCAATGAAACTCCCTATTCCAAGATTGCATATCACTTCCATTGCTCTTCTCTTCTCTATTGTTTTTTCCTTCTTGCACCTAAAACCTTGAATTGTACTTTTCTTGCCATAAACTATTATAATCAAATCATGAAATAAAAGCAATTTGATCCCTGATTAACCCAATTTGAGACAGAATTAGATAGATGAAATAATAGATGGAAGAAAAATTTAAACAACAATTAATCCTGCGGATGTGTGATCCAGAAAGGGCAATTGCGCAATCTGGACAGGGAGATTGCGTGATGGAAAATCTTTTCTTGAAATTTGTGCAACCTGAAAAATAAAATAAAAAATATGTACAATCTGCAAAAATCGCACAAAACACAGAAAAGGTTAAATTGTTGTTAGTTCACATCGGGTTCACCAAAATGTATGCATGTAAAATTCATCTTATTCAAAACAATAATCAATTAATTAGAAATCAAGGGAAATCACGAATCCCTATCTAATCAAACAATCTAACAAACAAAACAATGAAATAATGCAAATATCAAGAAATAAGAATTATAATAATTTAATGAAACTCCCTATTCCAAGATTGCATATCGCTTCCATTTCTCTTCTCTTCTCTGTGGTATGATAGCTCTCAGATATTGTGCTGGCAACTTGCAAGTGACACAAAGATTTGAAGTTTGTGATTATTGAAAATGGAGATTGGATGCTCAATTTATAGAAAATTGGAGAAGATTGATTGATTGAGCTCATGTGAAAATTGATAGTTGAACTATTGATTGTAGGAGTGGAACTCAATAGATGGAATAGATTAATTGAGTCAACTGATTGAGAAAAAGCTGATTGAAGGAAAAAAAAGAATGATTGGTGGAAATAAAGAAGATGACAAAGAGAGCTTAATTTAGAAAAAGCTAACTAAAAGATGGAAATAGAGATTGGAGAGATAAATGATTTAATTAATTAATTGATTTAATTAATTAATTTAGCATGTGCTTGCATTTAGATTTAGATTTTCAATTTAATCTTTGCATGATATTTAATTCAAATAATTGAATTTATTAATTCAATTTAGTATTTGAATATATTTAGAACTTAACTTTGATTTTCAATTTGGTTTTTGAAATCATGCACATGTAATTGAATTTGGAAGAAATTAGAAGAATATGAAATTAAATGAAATTAGAATTTGGGAATTTGGAAATGGAAGAATTAATTATTTAATTAAATAATTTAAAGAAACTATTTAATTGTTTAGAAATGGAATTTAATTAAATAATAAAGATTATCTAATTTAAAGGATTAAATCATAATTAATCAAATAATAAATATTTAATTAATATTTATAAAAAGGGTTGAATGATTAGATGATTAGAGATAGAAATTGAATAATTAGTAATTCATTTAAATAATAAAGATTATTTAAATTGGGGAATTAATTAGAATTAATTAAATAATAAATATTTAATTAAGATTTAGAAAATGGTTTAAATGATTAAATGATGATAGAGTAGGAAATAGAATAATTAGTAAGATGATGAGGAAATATGAAATTAGAAGAAATAGATTAATTAAATTAATTAAATAATAAAGATTATTTAATCAATTAGAGGAATAATTAGTACATGATCAATGAGACAATTTTAGGTGTCTATAGAAAGGAATGGGTGTTCCTGTCTATCAAGGAAGATGATTTGACACTGGAAGAGAATGTACTTGAAGAAAAGGCCCCTGCTGCTAAAATTGAAGATACGGATGAATGGGTAATTGACAGTGGATGTTCACATCATATGACTGGAGATAAAAGGAAGTTTCTATCTTTGCAAGATTTTGAGATGACAAAGCATGCATGGTCAAAGGAAGAGGAACTATATCATTAGATGGTAAGAACAATATTGATAATGTTTATTATGTTGAAGGTTTAAGGCATAATCTTTTGAGTGTAGGAAAATTGGTGGATAAGGGATTTCAATTACAATTCAAGGATAGAAAATGCAAAATCATTAATAGATCTAGATTGGAGATTGCAATCGATACTCAGACAAAAGGTGATATATTATATTTGAATTCCGGTAACAAGACATGTTTGATTGCACAAATTGATGAGATTTGGCTTTGGCATAAAAGGCTATGTCATGTGAATTTTGATTGCATGGTAAAGATCAGTTCAACTAAGATAGTTACAGATATACCTAAGATTGTGAAGCCCTATAATCTAGTATGTAAGGAATCTCAAATAGGATAACAGGTCAGAACCTCTTTAAAGATTATACAAGACAAATCTAATGATGTTCTTGATCTTATTCGTACTGATTTGTTTGGCCCTGCTAGAATTAAAAGTTTTCAAGGTGATAGATATTTTATGTTAATCATTGATGATTAATCTAGAATGATTTGGGTTACTTTTCTAAGGGAGAAATCTGAGGCTTTTGAAAAGTTTAAAATATTTAAAGCTAAAGTTTAAACTAAGAAATGATTGAATATTAAGTGCTTAAGGTCAGATCATGGTGGAGAATTCACATCCAATGAGTTTACCAACTTTTGTGAGAAGCATGGCATAAGGAGATAATTTTCTGCTCCTTGGACACCTCAACAGAATGGAGTTGCGGAAAGAAAGAACATAACTATCTTGGATGCTACTAGAACCATGATGATGGAAAATAATATACCTCATATCTACTAGAGAGAAGTAGTGAGCACAATAGTTTATACATTCAATAGAGTTAATATCAAAGGAGAAATCGGTAAGACACCTTATGAATTATGGTTTGGCAATACACCTACAGCTAAGTATTTCAGAATCTTTGGTAGTAAATGTTATATAAAGAGAGATGATTTCATTGGCAAATTTTATCCTATATGTGATGAAGGAATATTTATTGGTTATTATAATGAAAGCAAAGCATATAGATGTTATAACAAAATATTGTAGAGAATTGTGGAGAGCGCTAATGCCAAGGTGGATGAGCTAAATAGAAGTCAAATAAAAATTTATGAGCAAGAATCGACAATGAAAATTATCATAACTGAACCGGTAACACCTTTACCAGAACAAAATGTTGAACTAGTTACTCCGGTAGTATCAGAAAATTCAACAATAACTGAAGAACATGAAAGAGGAACAGAGAGTCAGAAGACTCCTAGATATGTAAGGTTGAATCATTTAGAAGATCAGATCATTGGGGATAAAAACAATGGAGTGATGACAAGAAGAAGATTGGCAGCTAATGAGGTATGTTTAATTTCTCAAGTTGAACCGGTATTAGTAACTAAAGCATGTAAAGATAAATGTTGGATGAAAGCTATGGAAGAAGAATTAGATCATATAGAAAAGAATAACACATGGACTTTAGTTCCCCAACCTAAAAAAGGAATGTTACTAGAACTAAATAGGTTTTTAAGAATAAACTAAATGAAGATGGAAAACTTGTGAGGAACAAAGCTAGATTGGTTTGTAAGGGATATTCTCAGAAGGAAGGAATTGATTATGGTTAAACTTTTACACCTGTAGCTAGGATTGAAGCTGTGAGATTATTTCTTACCTATGCTACACATAAAAACTACAAGGTTTATTAGATGGATGTTAAGTGTGCCTTTTTGAATGGGGATCTTGATGAGGAAGTTTATATTGAGCAACCTAATGCTTTTTCACTTTTAGATGATAAAAACATGGTTTGTAGGTTAAAGAAAGCCTTATATGGATTGAAATAGGCACCTAGAGCTTGGTATGCAAGGTTGGACAAATATCTTTTAAAGTATGGTTTCACTAAAGGCAATGCTGACAATAATCTATATTATAAATTCACTGATGATGATATACTTATTATTGAGGTCTTTGTTGATGACATTATTTTTGGAGGTGAAGATAAGTTGTGCATGGAATTTTCTAACACTATGGAGAATGAATTTGAAATATCTATGATTGGGGAAATGAAATTTTTCTTAGGTTTGAAGATTACTCAGACTGATAAAGGTATTTTCATCTATCAAACTAAGTATGCTAGGGAGATGTTGAAGAAATTTGGTATGGAAAATTCTAAACCGGTTAGTACTCCTATGGTTACAAGTGAGAAATTGACAAAGAAAGATGAATCTGCACTAGTAAATCCTACAAGATACAAGTCTATGATTGGAGGTCTTCTATATTTGACTCAGGAATAGACCAGATATAATGAATGTAGTTTGCATTGCATCAAGATATCAAAGTGATCCTAGAGAAAATCATGAGAGTGTGGTGAAAAGAATTTTTAGATACTTACAAGGAACATCTGAATGTGGTTTGTGGTACCCTAAAGATGATGACTTTAGTTTATGTGCATATACAAATGCATATTGGGTAGGTGGTGTTGATGAATAGAAAAGTACATCCGATGGAGCTCTTTCTTGGAAAGAAACTTATTTCATGGATACACAAGAAACAGTCATGTACTTCCCTATCTACTGCTAAAGCTGAGTATGTTGTTGCTGCTACTAATTGTACACAAGTTTTGTGGATGAAGCAAATGTTGAAGGAGATAAAAGTGCATTACAATGGACTACTAGTTATTCACTATGATAACTTTGGTGCTATAGAAAAATTAGATTGGTTTAAGAAAATGGAAGAAAATGAAGTTAGATTGGTTTATGTGAACACTAAAGAGCACATTGCATACATCTTCACTAAACCTTTTCCTAAAGAATCATTTGAGTACCTCAGAGATAGATTAGGGGTTTCTGCCCCTCTAGTAAAGAACCGATTGATGCTATTTGGCATCAGTCTGGTATGCATTATTAGAGCTATTATTCATTCCAGATTGATGTGATGATGCTACTACTCAAGGGGTTAGTTAGTCTTGTGATTCAGTGGTTTATGATTTTGCTTTGATATTTATGTCAGATCTTTGGCATTGATGTCAAAGGGGGAGAGATATTCATGTGAAACACTTACAGAGATATATACATTAGGGGGATAAATTTACAGAACTTAACTGAGATATCATCTACAGGGTGAGTATGGATCGAAACTTCATTGCTATATTCTTGTGTGGGAGATTTGTTTGGCATTTCTTGGCACTTGGATGTTTTTCACATCTAATGTTGTCATCAACACCAAAGGGGGAGATTGTTGGTAATTTGGAGGAATTGATTATGTGTTGCATTGATGTTTTGTCATTGATGTCAATACTTGTTGCTTTGGCTATTTACCGGTATCATTTTGGTCCCCATAGGATGTTTGGTTTCTGGTTGGTTAGATCATGATGATCCGGTATGCTTTGGCTTATGGAATTGGCTTAGATTTGCTATTCATGCTACGTAGATTCATGTTTAGTCAATTGGCTTTGATTTGATAATCAGATGTTATCTTATATGCTAGTAAACCTGGTTTGTTGATCCGGCGAGGGTTTCACCGATAGAGCTTTGCTGAAGATCTTTTGATATTATGCATAAGTGGTGTTGGTGTGGCTTCTAGTAGAGGTTCAAGATGTTGATGGTGATCATGTTCGAGACTTGACTGATTGGGATCATTTCTTTAGTGTGTGTGGACCTAAATTGGGTCCGGTACTATCTAGGTTATGGACCAGCTTAATGCAACGTGTTGTTTGGTCTTCTCGTTGTGTTTCTGGGATGTCTTATGGGTTGAATATTATTTGTTTGGTCTTAGGATGACATGTTTTATAATTATGTAATTGGTTTTATTTTTTGGTGGCCAACCTTATTGTTTATGGTCAAGGGTTTCTATATATATGTGTATGATCTCATTGTAGATCATATAAGGGAATGATATGCAAGCGGATAGTGTAATAATCATTGATGTAGAGGATTTGGTCAATCATTGGTGATCGAGTTGGATTTATGAAAGAGGATTAAGTCCTTCGGTATTGAGCTTAACCAAAACTATACTCAGGAATAGAAGATCCTATTATTGCAGTTCATTCTTCCTTCTGGATTGTAGACTAGATTTCTATGTAGTTAGTGAGACTCCTCTTGTAATGAGTAGTGTGCTCTAGGCTATTGGCCTTTCTGCAAGTACAATCCCCTTAATTTGTAATTAGATACTTACTGTAGAAGTATTATCTGACTGTGGGTATGCTTCTCACCATGGTTTTTCCCTTTACCAAGTTTTCCACATACAAATCTTGGTGTCATGTGGATGGTATCTATTCTCTAATTGTTGCCTATGCTCAATAGGTATATTTTTCTATTTCGATAATTGGTTTATGTATTATGGTATTGATCTTATGTGTTTTGGTAATTTGGTGACAACTTATTTATCCCCCCCCCCTCTTAGTTGTTTTCCGATTATTTAAACTATCTAATAGATTAAGGGTTGCCAGGCAAAGGAAAATGATAAATGTTGCTCTAAGAATTGCAAGTAAGAAACAAAGGGAGATCAAGAAATTTTGGAGAAGAAAACAAGAGGATATGGCCATGGACAGGCACTATGCATTCAATGCATAGGTGACATCTTCTAAGGCTTAAAGGAGTTGCAGGTCTCAGGGGGAGACAAGTGATTTTTATAAGAAGTTTTGGCACTACTTCTTATATTGCAATAATGGTTCATCCAGCTAAAGGAACATTCTCATGTGTCAAAAGGGGGAGAGTGATGAGAAATGCTATACAAAGAAGTCAAGTTGGTATCAAGTGAATTCTTACTAGCAGCTAGGTCCCTTTGCCATTGTTGTCAAAGGGGGAGAGTGAAAATTAGTGTTGACATCAATGCCAAAGGGGGAGATTGTTGGCATTGAAGTTGTCATTGATGTCAACATCGATGTGTGCAAGGTTGATTTGGTGGAGTTGCAGAAGAGTCCCATTGATGTGAACCAGATAGGTCATCTTGTAGGCTACAGATTTAGTAGAAGAGTTATTGAGATCAAGTTGATTCATGTCATAAGTTAGAGAGACTTATAGGATACCCACTAGATGAATATGTAGCTGGCATGCAGAGTTAATTGATGTCAAAAGTTGAGATGATGCACTAGACAAAGAAGCATAAATGATAAGTTCCACAAAGATGTAGAGACATGCAGGCATCATGATGGAAAACTATAGAGATGCAACATTATGTGTTCCCCAGAGGAAGATGAAGATGCAACAATGCCATATGATGATCTTGAGTGAAAGGTCAAGGTTTCCTAGAGCAAATAACTCACAAAGGGAAGGTGAGCAGATGGTATGGTCTCACACTGAGAGAGATGCAAGATGTACCCCATAGGAAGACCAGATTAGGTGATATGGTGTTGCATCAGGAAATTTAAGGACCAAGGCCATGGTGGTATGATTGCATGAAGCAAACAAGATTGTCCAAGAGCATAAGTGTTGCTGCAACATTATATAATCTGACACATTATATAACAAACCATGTTAAATGCACAAGGAGATACAAGAGGAATGCATGAAGTGTGTCATTGGGACATAAAATTGGACAAAGGAGGACACGGGAAATTGTGTTGAAAATGTATTGTGAAATCTAGTTTGACTTAGAAAATGTTAGCTGCAGTTGTCAATAACACACAAGTTATTGCATAAAGTTACATGGAGTATCAGTCACAGTGATCAATAACACTGAGGTTATCGCATGCAGTTACAGGGAGTATCAGTCACAGTTGTCAATAACAAGTAGGTTATTGCTATCTACAAAGCTACAAAATGTGACTACATAAGTCAATAACACGACGAGTTCTATCATGTTGGTCTATCGGGATGTGAATAACACAACAGTTATGTAGCCCCTGCTATCCTGTAGCATGAAAAATTGAAGATAAGTGACCATGCGGGATAACACTACATTGTGGTAGATGAAGTCAATAACACGCAGGTTATGTTGCTTGGCTTATCCCATGGCATGTTATTCACATATAAGAAACCCTACGAGATAACACTTAAGTGAAGAAAACAGTGTTATATCTTATCTTGTGTTGTCCAAAGTTCTCAATGATGGTTGTCTGAGATAAGAAAGTCAAAGAAGTAAAAGCAGAGAGATGTCCTCTCTTATCCCGCGGTGTCAAAAGTGACAAATAAACATTGTGTGGGAGAAGAAACTAAATAGAAGTTTGTGAATTCCCTTATCCTGCATAGGCTAAGGTACATATTAAATGTTGCATGAGATAAAAAAGTTAAGGAAAGGATATTAAGGAAACCCTTATCCCGTGAGGGTTTACAACTGCAAGAACATTGTTATAGGAAAAAACTACAAAGGAAAAAGAAAAGTTTCCTTATCTCGCATGTCTTCACGGGGATAAGGAAAGGGTCACAGGATAAAAAGTTGCTTGTCAAGGGAAGACAAATCTTATCCTACACGAGTTAAAAAACCTTGCTAATGTGGTGCGGGCTAACAAAGAAAGAGGAAGGCCTCTTGAGGCTTATCGTGCAAGGTGTATAACATGAAGATCAGCCACAGTATGAAGTTCAAAGGATCATAGCAACCCAATAGTCCACATGGATGTTGAGAAAGTTTGACATGACAATGTGGCATGTATGGAGTGAATCAGAGGTCACATGTTCAAAAGATGAAAGGATAGTTTGCCGACAGAATTGAAGATTGTGATCAACCTTGTGGCCATGTCTGCAAGTCAATAGACTCAGAGGTCCACATGGAAGATTGACTAGGATTGACCAAGTGACTTGGATGTTGAATAAGAAAATGTTTGCATGCCGATAGGCAAAATGATCTACATGGTGGTTAACCGACCTTGACCAAATGATCTGGACAAAGGAAATGGAGACATATGGCTCCCTGGCTAGTCAAAGAAGATATCTTATATGCAGAATTCGGTGATGGTGGATTCTAGTATGGTAGTTATCAATCTTTTCAGAGTAGGTCAATAGATGTTAGAGGTGTATTAATGGTGACCAAGTTGCAGGCTGGTTGTTGGGCTTGAGGTGATCAAATAGAAGCGAAATCCAATCTGTGGGACAAAATTGAGTTTTCCAAATATAGAAAACCAGTTACAATGAACAGTGTGTGAACAAAGGAGATGTGTTCAGTGCAGGTAATCCAATCTGATACAGTGGAGATCGTCGACAACTCACTACAAAGTCATTCAATGCAGGTGTCTGATTCAAGAAGGGAGATAAAATCTTATTCATGTTAGATCTCTTAGAACAAGAATGAATTATTATTTTTTAAATTCCAGTTGGAGGGAAAAACATTCCTGTGTGCAGAGCTAACTATGCAATATAGTAAATGCATTAGGGACTGAGATGGTTAGTGAGAGAGTACACATAGATGATGTGGTGTGTGAAACCGCCATGATGCCATCAGTGAAGGTTAGATCTATCAGATTGTCTACTCATATTCAAAGTTGATGAAGAATACAGATTGATGAGTCTTGAAACTTGAATTGCCAATTGGGAGAATGAAAATTGACTGTATGAATAATCTGCATGTTGTATAGAAACTTGTGTACATATGGTGACATGATAACAAGGAAAAACAAGTTTGCTTGATGATTAATGAGGTATGATCTGACCAACTGTGTGTAGGTTGGTACAGTTGATGAATGTAGTCGTGAAGAATAGAGGCACGTGACTAAGAAGTGTAAGGGATTATGAAAAAGATAGGAAGTGATGTGACTGAATGACTGTAGGGTGTTGATGTATGTAAAAAATATAGAGGAGAGAAGTTAAGAATTGAGAAGAGGTGTGTAATGAGTGTGGTCGCAGCCAAGCTGATAGGTGTGTAGTTAAAGAAGCACTGCAAAGAGATAGAAAGTAGTAGAGATGAAGAGTTAGAGAGCATCAAGAACAAGAGATTAAAAAGAAGCAAAGCCAAGGCAGATAACATAGTGAGTTATGTACACTATGTGAGAAAGAAAAGGAAGACAAAGAGAAAAGAAAAAAGAAGAAGGGCAGAGAGAAGGTTGCAGAGAGATTGAAAATAGAGTTCAAAGAGAGAGCAGAACAAAAGTGAGTTGCAAAACCTCATTTGCAACAAGGTACTTGATTTGTATTTGAAATTTATATTCATTGTAATATCTAAGTGGGTGCTCAAAGCAGAGGTAGGTGCTCCTTTGAGTAGAAGCTCATAAACTACAGGGGTTGGTTCTCCTTGGGTTGGTGCCTTAAAGCTAGAGGCTGGTGCTCCTTTTGATTGGTGCCCATAAACTTCAGGGGTTGGTGCCCATAAAAGCTGTAATGAGTGATTTCATTGTGAGGTTGGATTAGAGCAATATACTCTAGTAGCATTTCTCACTAAGTTTTTTCCCTACCGTGGGTTTTCCTCGTATGCACTTGCGTTATGGGTTGCCTCTTGTGTATGTGTGTTGATCTATTTAATATCTTTGCTTATGGTCTTGTGATTAAAATTATTGTTGCTTAGATCTTTAGAAAGTAAAATTTTTTATTGATTACCACTGATTCACCCCCATCTCAGTGGTCCATTGTGTTCCTTCAGGAAGACATTTTCCCCTATCTGTTTGATCAGAATTTAAACATGATACCATTTCCACCAAATTGTTAGATTCCAAGATATAATAAATACAATGCCAAAACTGACCCACAAGACCATGTGAGGGAATTTTCCACCATGAGTTTGGAATTTACACACAATGACACCTATTTAATAGGTTTGTTTCCAAGGAGTTTGGGTGGACAAACCATGGAATGGTTCTAAAAAATTCCACCAGGTATCAAGACATTTGAAGAGGTTGTAGACAAGTTTGTATCTCAATGCTCCTACAATATTCAACATGAAGTAACTATTCTTGACCTATGCAACACAAAATAGAAAAATGGTGAAACATTCCTTGCCTTCTTGCAAAGATGGAGATAGTTTTTTGCTAGATATCCTCACCCTGTACCTGAAAGAGAAAAAATGCATATTTTAATTGATACTCTGAACAATGAAATGAGTTATAGAATCCAATAATAATGTCCACCATTTTTTAAAAAGCTAATTGAAAATGGTCTCAAAATTGAGGAAGCCTTGGTGAAAAGAGGAATATTGAAATTCTCTAAAGAAGGCATAAAAATTTCTAATAGTTACAACACTAATAATAACAATGACAAAAAAAAGGGAGCGAAGCGAAAACAAGCAGGAATCCCAAATTTCAAATTGGGAAATGGCAGAATTCCTGGGGAAGGTGGAATTCCTAGAGATTGCAGCTCTTCTGGGATCGGTCAGGCATCTCAAGGGTCAAAAGAGGACAAGGAAAAAGAAAAAATGGGAGAGGAAAAAGATTCAAACCTCGGGGACCCACACGACAGAGGTAAAGGCAAAAAATGGTCTTCACTCTTTGGAGTGAAGGTGCTGGTTAAATCCAGGCTTCCGAAAGTAACAAACATTTTAGACCCAACCTCTGGATAGGTCACTATTTCCGTCCCGGACAAAGTGGTCGATTTGACTTAGCTGGACTATCTATGACATTAGTTGGGCGATTCTCTAGCTTTAGACCTAACATTGATGATGTTAGGAATTTCATAAGGAGAAAATGGCTCGTAAAAGGACAAGTGGAAGTGGTAGCTCTGCCTAGAGGGTTTTTTACTTTCACTTTCAACTCTGAAGAAGACATAAATAAAGCTCTCTGCGAAGGCCCCTGGATGTTTCACAAGTAATCCCTGGCTCTTCAGAAATGGGCCCCAAATCTCATCCTTGATGAATCCTTCTTTGTTTATGGGCTAGTCTGGACGCGCCTCCTGGGTCCTCCATTGGAATACTGGAATGAGGAAGTTTTCAAGGGAATTGCAAAATCCTTTGGAGAACTCTTGTCGATTGACCCGATGACGGTCGCTAAATCAAGGTTAGTCTTTACTTGCATCTGCGTAAATGTTAATCAAATGACAGATATGCCTCAATCCATAGATATCATATCTAAACTAGGAAAATGGTCTCAAGCTATTGAATATGAATCTCTACCGTTTTCCTATTTCCACTGCAAAAAATCAGGGCATTGGGCTAAATCATGTCTGCTCAAGAAATGCAAGGAAATCAAGGCTGATAGCAATACTAAGAACAAAAAGATTTGGCAAATGATAAATAAAAAAGGAGAATCATCAACAACCGAGTGTAATGAGAAAAAGGATGCAATGGATCTTATGATTGAAGTCAAGAGGACTGTGAGTAGCAGTAATGATAAACAAGGTTGTGTTTGCTCCAATGACCTACCAGAGAGATCTAAAGAAGCAGAGCAAGGAACTAAGATGAACAATAAAAAAAATCTAGAGGACCAGGAGAATGGATCTGTTAATCAGGAGAAGAAAGAAACCTATCCGATCTAGGAGGATGGATCGGCTAGTCAGGAGAAGGAAGAAATAATTCCAGCCTCTTCACTCTCTATATCGGCCGAGGAAAACTTTAATGAAGCTCAAGACCCTTCTGATACTGAGCCCTTACTACTTTTAACTAATGGAAGCCTAAAGCCTCTCCTATGTAAAACCCCTTCTCAAAGTGTGGATATGCTGGATGGGAATCTCCGAATACCTGGTTTGAGAGAAGGAAAATTGAACAAGGAGGAACTCAATGGAGGAATCTCAACTAGAAGCAAGATCAAGAAAAAGGCAGATGTTGGAAGTCAGAATAAAAAGCAAGGAAGGCCATCCCTAAAACATCAAAGGGAACAGGAAAGCTAGAAGAACCATGCTGATGGAACACAGTGTTCCATTGAGTCAGCCCTATCCCCAGTTAAAGTATGAAGATAATATCCTGGAATATTAGAGGATTGAATGCTCCTCATAAGCAGGATGTGTTACGAAACATCATCAGAGATTATAAACCGGATGTGGTCCTTGTTCAGGAAACTAAAATGTCTAAAGAAAAAGTTGAAAAGATCAGAATTTTCAAGGAAAAAGGAGTCATAGGATCTAACTCAGAGGGAGCTTCTGGAGGAACCACAATTTTTTGGAACAAAAAAAATATAATAGGAAAGGAAATCATCTCTGCTCTTAATAGGATCTTAGTTCAGCTTGAGCATATTAAGGATAACTTTGTCTAGGTGTTATCTAATGTCTATGCTCCTAATACCAAATCTGAGAGAGCTAAATACTGGAAAAGCCTTACAGCTGACAGACTCCAGTTTGCTGATCAAAGTTAGATTATCATGGGAGACTTCAATACCCTGCTCAAAGATGATGAGAAGATGGGAGGTATCCCTTTACAACTTGATGGAAAACAAGACCTTATGTACTTCATTAATGACCAATCTCTCATTGATGTGGATCTTCAGGGTATCAACTACACCTGGACCAATAGAAGAACCAGAGCTGATATGATTCAAGTTAAGCTTGATAGATATTTAATCTCTCCTAATTGGTTTTCTAAGTATAGCTTCTCCCTGGCTTCTGTTATCAAAATTGGGTCTGACCATTACCCTATCTCCTTCACTGCCAATTCTTTTTTGGCCAAGAGAAACTTCCCTTTCAGATTTGAAAAAGTCTGGCTCTCCCATCCTTCTCTAGAAGCTTGTATTGCAGAATGGTGGAACTCTGAAGTGGAGGGTAAGGCTCTATTCAAAATTGCTAAAAAACTCAACATTCTAAAAACTAAAATTAAAACCTAGAACAAAGAGATTTTTGGGGACATATTCAAGAGAAATACTCAAGTCACAGCTGAAATAAAGGATATTCAGGATAGAATCCAAGAGGTTGGGCTAACTGAAGATCTTAGGATGGCTGAAAATAATCTCTTATCTAAATACCACTCCATCATCTCTAAAGAAGAGAATTTTTGGAGACAAAGATCCAGAGCCTTGTTCCTAAAGGAAGGCGACAAAAACACCCACTTCTTTCACTTAACTGCTCTTAAGCACAGGGTAGCCAACAAAATATCCAGACTATCTTGCAATAAAGGTATCCTAACAGAGGATTGTGACATTAGGAAGGAAGCTCTTGAGCATTTCAGTACCCTGCTGGGTGAAGCGGATAACCTAGATTTCAGCAATCAAAACACCCTTTTACAAGCTATTCCTTCTATCCCAACAGAAGCTGATAACCACCTTTTATCCCATATTCCCTCTAACCTAGAAATCAAAAAGGTGGTGTTCTCCTTTCAGGGCGACAAATCCCCTGGATTGGATGACTTCCCTATGTTTTTCTTCCAAAATTTCTGGCACATAGTGGAGGCTGACATATGCATTGGTGTTAAATAATTCTGTGGCTCCAGAAGACTTATTAAGGAGTTGAACGCCACCTTCATTGTCCTTATCCCAAAGATCCCTAGAGAAGATTCTCTCAACAAGTTTAGACCTATTAGCCTGTGTAACTCTATTTACAAGATTTTATCCAAGGTTTTGACTTCCAGGTTGTTGGAAATTCTTCCTAGGATTATCTCTGTCTAGCAGAATGGCTTTGTCCCTAGAAGATAGATTTTGCATTCCATTATCTCCATTCATGAAAATATCCACTCCCTAAAAGTGGCGGATAACTAGGGATTCTTCCTAAAGTTAGACATGGCTAAAGCTTTTGATAGAGTGAATTGGTAGTTTCTCCTTGGGATCATGAAAGTGTTTGGTTTTGGTTACAAAGTTATTCAACTCTGCTCTCAACTTATGGAAACTTCCTCCTCTGTTGTTATTGTCAATGGTTCTCTGTCTTATTTCTTCAAAAGCTCTAGAGGTCTCAGATAGGGGGACCCCATATCCCCTATCCCATTCACCATTCTTGCTGAATGTTTGGGCAGATTCATTCTCAAAAATGTGGAAGATGGAAAACTTAAGGGTTTGAAACCTTCCTCTTCCAATGTTATTTGTCCTTATGAACAATTCATCAATGACTCTATTACTATGGGGGAAGCCACCATCATGGAAGCTAATAATATGAAGAATATTTTGAATACTTATGAATCTGCCTTTGGCCAAAAAATCAATTGGGATAAAAGTTCTATGTTTTTCATCAATACCCCAATCCAAAGGCAACTAAGGATTGGAAGGATTCTTGGCTTCAATATCTCTGAGTTTCCCTCTACTTATTTGGGGCTTCCTCTGTGTCTTAAGCCTGAGGAATCCTTCTGGAACAAGCTGATAGACAGACTTAACCTGAAACTTGCTAGCTGGAAAAGGGTTGTCCTTAGTCAAGCGGGTAAAATCACCTTGCTCAAAGCCACTCTCCAAAACCTTCCTGTGTATGCTCTCAGCCTATTCAAAATCCCCACAAAGTTTGTGGAAGCCATCGAAAGAATCCAAAAAAAAATCCTTTGGTCGAGAGTGGATGTCAAAAATAGAATTCCCCTTATTGCCTAGAATAAAATCTATTCCCCTAAGGCCTCTAGTGGGCTAGGTTTAAGGAGCATATGTTCTATGAACAAAGCTTTATTAGCCAAACAAATTTGGAGATTCAAAGGGAGGAAAGAGAATGGAACTCTATCTGGAAAAACAAATATCTCTATATGTAACCTTCTGAGCAAGAATTCTTTGATAACTCTTTCATTGTTGAAGGATCCACTATATGGAATGCTGTGCAATCCGCTAAAAGCTGGGCTGCTGTTGGTAGAACTTGGAACCTTGGGGATGGGAGGAGAATAAGATTTTGGGAAGACAGATGGATCCTAGATAAACCTCTGGAGGAAATTCCAATCCTTAAAGATTGGAAAGACCGGTTCAAAAGCAGGTATGGGGAAAATGTCAGAGATTACTAGATAAATGGGAACTGGATTAATTTTAGCCAGTAGTGTCTGGGGCTCAAGTTCCTTCAAATTGCTCTCTCTACTAATATCCCTAGAGACAACAAAGATGACATATTGATATGGAGGGAAACCCAGGATGGGACTTATTTTGTCTCCTCTGTTGTGGCTATTCACAATGACCCGGTAGAAGAAATTCCCATCTGGGCCAAAGTTTGGAACAAGAAGTTAGTTCCAAAGGTCAATATCTTCTTCTGGATTTTCATCCAAAATAAGGTATTAACCTTGGACAATCTTCATAAAAGAGGTATTTTTTTCCCTAATAGGTGTTCTCTTTGTTGCAGGGAAGAAGAGATGGCTTGCCACATTCTCAATCAATGCACTTTTAGCCAGGATATCTGGAAAATCATCCTAACCAGGTGGAACTTGAGTTGGGTTTTCCCGAACTCCCTTGGGGACTCTTGGTAGCAATGGCATTGCCCTAACTCTAATCCTAAAATTGTGGAAACTTGGAGACTTACTTTGCCGATTGTTATCTAGAATATCTGGAAAGAGCGCAACAACATGATTTTTAGGGATAAAAGGGCTACTCCTGAAGTGGTTGTAGATAAAATATTTAGGACTATTTTTGAATGTCTTTATTGCACTAATCAAGGACCTGTTGCTAACGATGATTTTAAAGATAGATGGAACCTTTCTACCACTTCTTCTTGCAAGGAGACTAGAAGAGAAGGTCTAGTCTAGTGCTTTCCTCCTCAGGGATGGATTAAGGCTAACTTTGATGGGGCTTCTAAAGGGAATCTGGGTAAAGTTGGATACAGGGGCATTGTCAGGAATTTTGCTGGAAGTTGTCTTAAGGCGGTGGCTAGACCTCTGGGGAATCAAACTAGCCATTTTGTTGAAGCCTCTGCCGCCCTGAACACCTTAATTATAGCTAAAAATCTAAATTATTGGAAATCATGGCTTGAGGGAGATTCACTTAATATCATTAAGTGTTTAAAGGGGGAATCAGAGCCTTCTTGGTCTATTGAAAATATCATCATGAAAACTAGGGAGATCATTGCAAGTTTCAAAGAAATTATTATTCAACATGCTTTCAGAGAACAAAATAGTGTTGTGGATTGTTTAGTGAATACCGAGGTTAACTTTCACTCCCAAATGATTTGGCACATGGAGGATCTCAATTTAAACATTAAAGAGTTCCTTAGAAAGGACCGTTATATGGGGAGAGAAGGACAATTTAATCATGACAAGTAAAAAGTATCATTTATGCCTTGCTGGAAAGGCTATCATTACTTCGCATTATGATAGATCTTCTACAACCTTTAATAATCTGACGCACGCTTTGTGGGTTACTCAGTTCAAAAACTTGAGCAACATCGAGAAAGAAGGTTTTAATTTCCAGAGAAACAGAGCAAATAGCCCATTCACGAAGATGGGAGGAGACCTAATGCGGGAAGAACCAGACAATACGTCGACATGGAAAGCAATGCCAAAAGTTTGGGCAAAATTGGAGAAGGGATCCCTCACCAATTTCATGGAGAAGCTCGTGGACTATGACAAAGGTAGGCTTAACCTAGCCGTTTCTAAGATTTTTGAAAACTAGTCTAATGGCTCTTTTAAAATTTATGGAGTCAAGTTCAAGCTAGACACTGGGCTCATATCCACTATGACCAGAATGCCCCACACTGGGCTTAATTTCTTTCAAGACCTCAAAGTCTCCAACAACATGGTCAATCTATTCCTGTGGAAAGAGAAAGAGAGGGTTAAAATTGGCAAAGCCACTGGGGGCTACTATGAAGCTGCAAACATCAAGAAGCTGTGGGGCTAGGTCCTAAATGCAATTATGGAATACATCATAGTTGAAGGCCATTTCTCTAGGGCCCACACCTACCACTTCATGCTCTTAAGCCATTTTAGACATGACAAGAAAGTTTCCCTACCCTACTACCTATTTTGGTCCCTTTCCAGGTGCCTCAATAAACACAGGAACAACCCTTCTAGCCCGATTCTCCATTGCGGGCTTCTGCTGCTCATCTATGAGCATTGTAAAAACCTTGCACTTCTGGAAAATTAGAGGATTTCCACCTCTCCAGGCAAGAGAATGATGGAAGAGGGAGAAACCAGTAAGGAGAAGGCATCCTCTAGCAAAAAAAGGAAAAGTGTTCTTGGGCTGGAAATAGTGGAAATGGTTAAGGAAAGTAGCGAAATGGAGATGGATGACTCCAATGGTGAAGACAACTGGAAAGATGAGGAGTTGGGTAATGAGGAAGAAAGTGGGGATAATGAGCCTGATCATGAAAGCCCTATCCTCAGTGAATGCCTTGGTAAGGACAATAGCCATCTGATGGAAGAAGTGGAACTCAAGGATAATGAGGAAATCAAAGTAAATTTTGAGAAGGAAATGAACAAAGATTCTGAGAAGGACCTGACTATGGACAGGGATAGCAAGGATAAGGAATGTGCCAGTAAAGGGCTTATCCTAGATAACCTCAAGAAACTCTCTGAGGCGAGAATGGATTACGATAGATGGACCTATGAGAGCCTGAAAAACCTGGAAAAAAAGGGAATAAACTCGGATGAGAAGAGGGAGGATGAAAACAAAGAGCAGATTAAATGGAAGCAGGAAATGGAGAATAAGGTAAAATTGCTGGAAGAGGGAAAAGAAGTAATGAAAAATATGATGGGCATTATCCCACACATCCTCTCTACCGTCACTAAAAACCTAGAGGACATCACCAAGGTTTTTGATCATACCTGCACTCTGAATCCGATTGTGGATCTTGACCAAGATGATGAGACCATCCAGACTAGAAGTGGTGATGCGACTCAGGTGGGTGGTACTGCGAAGAGAACCAGGGCCAGTGTCAAGAAAGTTGTGGTAGCTTCCACTAAGGATCCCCCTAACCTCAAAGACAACATCAAGGAGCTACATGAAATCAGCAACACCCTAGCAAAAGCCTTGGAAAAAATCTGAATTCTAGAAGGCCTGCTAGCTTAATGGGGCTTTTTTGGGTTTTCTCTGGTTATCCGTTGGTTTTTTGTGGTTCTGATCTTTTCTATTTCTCATCGCTTTTGTTGTTTATGTTGTTTTAGTTCTATTTGTAAAGGTTTTTGGGGCCCCTTCAAAACCTGCTTTTTCCTTAATAAAAAACAATGACAAATCCAAGTTCTGGACAAGAAACAAGAACATTGTTAATGATGGTGTAGTTGATACCCATAACATAAAACCAAAGAAACTAATCTTAAACTTATCAGGTACTACACCCTCAAACAATTGAGATAACAATAGATGTAAACTATCCCCTGCATCATATCAAAAGAAATTTACACCTTTGGGGCAATCGCTTGAATTGGCATTTAGATAACTTCTTGCAAATAAACTCATAACATTACCAGATATGTGAGATTTCAAACCAAAAGTCAAACTAGTATGGTGGAATTATGCACATCATTGTGAGTTTCATAGAAGAAAAGGTCATAGAAATAATGACTGTCAAAGATTAAAACAATTAGTTTAAGACTTAATAGAAAAAGGTGACATAACAGTGGAAGGACACAAAACAAATGATGATCATGGAGCATTCAAATATTGTCTTCTTAATTATGAAAAGGGAGAACCCTCTTCATCAAACAATAAGAGAGCAAAGTCAATTACATCTATGACAATATCATCAATTACATTTCAACATTTGACAACCAAATCAATATCATCAAAATCAAGGATAAACAAGAATAAAGACCAGTATATGTAACCACATGAGGGCAATCTAAGTTTGTCTTGAAAGACAACACTTCTAAAATATCTGCTATCCTTTCAAATCAATACAACCTCATAGATCAATTACAAAAAACACAGACACAAATATCCATACGAGAACTTTTGAAAATCTCACTTGCACATAAGGATATTCTAGAAAGAGCTCTAGTAGACACTGCGGTGCCAATTAATTTGGATATAGATCAATTCCAAGCCATGGTGGGGTATTCAACTGTACCTCACAATCTATCATTTCATGATAATGATGACATCTCTTTGAGTCATCTGCATAACACTCCCCTCCATATCAAAGTTCTAATCTACCAACATCGATCAAACATGTATTAATAGATGGAGGAGTTGGTCTAAATATTTGTACTCTAAATCTTATTTGTGCATTGGGTTTCTCAAAAGGGGCTATAGATCCTAAGAAAAAGATAACTATCAAAGCTTATGATGACAGTGAGAGATGTTCAAAAGGATTAGTGGTATTGTCCATCAGAGTGCGACCAATTCAGAAAGATATAATTTTCCAAGTATTGGATATGGGCTTGTCCTATAACATACTCTTGGGTTGACCTTGGATCCATGAAATGCAAGAAGTGCCATCTGCCTACCACCAATGTGTGAAATTCCCCTACAATGGACAAGAAATCTCAATCTTAGCATATTCTAATCCCTTCCAATACTACAACAACCTCAAGACAATTCAAGATGTCTTGGTACCACACAATAGGGAATCTCTCACTTCTACTTCATCAAGAAGTGAAACCAAACTTGGTTATTTATCAATAGATTTTTAGAAAAATATTTAGCTAAAAAATAAGGGTATGGGAGAATATTATTTTGAACATTCCCTATGTCTATAAATACTACCAATTTCACCAAGATCCCATGGACAAGCATCAACATCTAAACAAGAATCTTCAAAGACCTTCAAGATCTTTGATGGTACATTTGTTAAGGAAGGAACTCTAGCAGATGAATCTAATGATAAAGACATCCTAAACTAGTTATACAAGGATGGAGAAGAAACCAAAGAAGCAACTTTGAATATTAGAGTACAAACAAAACAATATGGTAAAGGGTTCAAAATAATGCAAAACATGGGATATGATGGCAATGGTCCTATTAGAAAAAGAAAAGAAAGTATTCTAGAACCTATACAACTTCCTTCTCAAAATGCTAAAGACAAATTAGGACTAGTTTTTGACAAGACATTCCAATTTGCACACAAGAAGAAGAAGCAACCCACAAACAATAGAAAGAAGAAACATCACCCAAACAAAAAAATGAAGAAGCAACACACAAAAAACAAGAGGAAGAAATAGTCCAAAAACAACAAGAGGAGGAAAATGAATGCAAACAAGAACTTGCTATCAAAGAGAGGAAGCTATCCAAAATCTCTATGAACAGATCCACAAATTACAAGCTACTTCTAAAATAGATTCAAATGAGTGGGAATGTGATTCACCTGATGAAATATATTGTGATGAGAAAGAAATTTATATAATTCAAACCTATGAACCTATACTCTATGAAGGATAAATCTCAGGGTCTAGATTATTTGAATTTAGACCACAACATATCGATGACTCTAGCGAGGATGATCAAATCAGATCAAGATAGACGATCCTAAGGAGAGTAATATCTCAGAACTCAACTTTTCTATCGCAAACCTTGAAAATATTTCCATCATGACCCTTACTTCCCTCAACCTTAGCCCACTAGATGATTCCTTACCATTGGTACATCCCAAACTCATCGTCTGGGAACCAACAGAACCACTTAATATACCCATCTTTCAAGATGACAATGCTATTGTCCATTACCTTTGTTCAGTAAATCCAGAAAATTGCCCCACCAGTGAATCTCATAATGAAGCTTACAACTAGGGGAGTACCAAGTCTCTTAGTCATAAAATGAATAAAACAAAGAATCGATCGAACGGTGTAAACCATTCAATGGTAGTGTTAGATCATAAAAAGGTAAAAAGAAATGACATATCCAACAGTAAAAACCTCTCTGAGGTACTGAAGGATGAGAGACTTAACACTCTTCCTAAGCATTATTAGGAAAGATCATCAAGATTGATTGAGCCAACACAATCAATGAACATTGGTACTGAAGAAGCAACAAAGACCACACACTTGGCTGAATCATTAACAGATCATGAGAAACCAAATTTCACCAATTTCTTCAAAGACAAGAAAATCAATTTTGTTTGGTCATATGCAAATATGCCAAGGATAGATCTAGACTTAATCATGCACCACCTTTCCATAGCTCCTGGAGCTAAGCCAGTAAAATAGAATCTAAGAAAGATGCATCAACATATAGCACTTCTAGTCAAAGTAGAATTGAAAAAATACTAGATGTGGGATTCATCCAGTCGATTGACTATGCAGAATGGATTTCCAACATTGTACCCATATCAAAACTAGACAAAAGCATCAGAATATGCACAAATTTCAAAGTTCTCAATAAGGCTTGTCCAAAGGATGACTTTACTTTACCGAGTATAGACGCAATTGTGGACTTAATAGCAAGACACGTGATGTTATCACTCATGGATGGTTTCTTTGGTTATAATCAAATAAAAATAGCACCTAAAGACCAGGACAAATTTTTTTTTACATGCCCATGGGGTACCTATTGTTGGAATGTCATGCCTTTCAGATTGAAGAATGTAGGAGCAACCTATCAATGGGCTATGAACACAATCTTCCATGACATGATGCACATGTTCATGGAGGACTATGTAGATGACTTGATAGCCAAATAATTCATAAGGAAAGGACATCTAGAGATCTTGGATAAAATCTTTGAGCAGTTGGAAAAATTCAATGTAAGGCTAAATCCAAAGAAGTGTGTATTCAGAGTCACATCAGAAAAACTCCTAGGATACATAGTGTCAGCAAAGGGAATTGAGGTAGATCCAACAAAGGTACAAGCAATCATGTGTTAGACAATTCAAATAATTGGAAGACAACTAAGAGCGAGGGGTGAATCAGTTGTCATAGATTACTAGAATCATTATCACTTTAAACTTTAATACTAGAACTCAAAACATTAATATTAGAATAACAGTTAAACCAATTAAGCATAAACAATAATCACAGATTAAATACCATCTAGATGACACCAAGATTTGTACGTGGAAAACCTGGTAAAGGGAAAAACCACGGTGGGAAGCCTACCCATAATCAGATAATACTTCTCCAGTATGTGAATTACAATTGAGGGGCCTGCACTTCTAGGAAGGCCAACAACCTAGAGCTTACTGCTCATCACAAAAGGAGCCTCATTGACTACATAGAAATCTAGACTACAATCCGGAGAAGTTTTGAACTGCAAAAGATAGTATCTCCTTTGCCTAAGTATAGTTCTGGTTAATCTCAATACCAGAGGACTAAATCCTCTTACATATACCCAATTCAATCTCCAATGATTGACTAAATCCTCTGTCTGAATGATATTACATTATTCGCACATTACATTCCTTGACCATGACCTCTAACCATAACCATGATGATCTACAATGAGATCTTACATCTATATATACAAACCTTCGACCATAAACAATCAGGTCGGCCACCAGACAATAAAACAATTACATAATTAAAAATCATATCAGCCTTAGACTAAACAAATAGTATCCAACACATAAGACATCCCAAAAATACATCGAGAGGTCCAATCCACACATTACATTAAAGCTAGTCCATAACCTAGATCAACCAGAACCCAGTATAGGTCCAAACACTACAAAAATGATCTCCATCTGCCAAGTCTCAAACATAATCACCAATAGCATCCTGAAACTCCACCTAAAGTTGCACCAACACCACTTATGCAATTCATCAAAATTCTTCATCAAAAGCTCTACCGGTGAAACCCTCATCGGAACCAGAAACTAAGCTTCTAAGGAAGCAGGATATCATGCGATCACCAGACCAAAACCAACTGACCAAATATGAGCATGAGTATCATGAACAAGCCAATTCCATCACCAAACTATACTCGAGCCTACCAGATCATGTCGGATCCAAATCAACTAGAAACCACTCAACCTATCGAGACCAGAAGGGTGCCAGCAAAGAATCCAAATAGCTAGTGTTGGCATCAATGACAAAACATCAATGAAACACAAAATCAATTTCACCAAATGACCAACAATATCCCCCTTTGGCATTGATGGCAACACTAGATGTGAAAAACATCTAAGTACCAAGAAATGCCAAACAAGTCTCCCCCAATAAAATACAACCAACAATCTCCCATTTACAACTTCTGAATGTCAATATCTCTCCCCCTTTGACTTTTTCTTTTTCTTTCTTTGTCTTTTTCACATCAATATCTCTCCTTCTTTGACATCAATGCCAGAAATCTGACAAAAATATCAAAGCAAAAATATAAACCATTGAATCACAAAGTTGACTACTCCCCCTGAGCAGTAGCATCCCACATCAGTGCCAGAATGAATAGTATCTTTGATAATGCATGTCATACTGATGCCAAACCACATCAATCAAGTCTCTACTAGAGGGGCGAAAACTCCCAATTTGTCTCTCAGGTACTCAAATGATTCCTTGGACAAAGGTTTAGTGAAAATATCTGCAATCTGCTCTTTAGTGTTCATATAAACTAGTCTAACTTCATTTTCTTCCACTTTTTCCTACACAAAGTTATACTTGATGGATATGTGTTTTGTTTTAGAATGAAATACCAGATTCTTTGATATATCAATAGCAGCAAAGTTATCATAGTGAATAACTACTGGTGCATCACAATCCACCTTTATATCCTTCAACATTTTCTTCATCCATAGGACTTGTGTACAATTAGTAGTAGCACCAACATACTCAGCTTCAACAGTAGAGAAAGAAGTACATGATTGTTTCTTCTTGATCTATGAAACCAACTTCTTTCGAAGAAAGAAAGCTCCACTGGAAGTTCTTTTCTAGTCATCAATATATCCAGCCCAATCAACATCTATATATGCACATAAAGTAAAGTTATCATCCTTAGGGTACCACAAGCCATATTCTGATGTACCTTGCAAGTATCTAAAAATCCTTTTCACTGCAATCTCATGATTTTCCCTAGGATCACTCTAAAATCTTGAAACAATACAAACAACATTCATAATGTCAGGCCTAGTCTGAGTCAAATAAAGAAGACCTGCAATCATAGATTTGTATCTTGTAGGATTTACTGCTACAGAAACATATTTTCTTGTCAATTTCTCACTTGTAACCATAGGAGTACTTACCGATTTAGAATCTCCCATACCAAATTTCTTTAACAAAAAGTCTATAATTATCACTTTGTTATCCTTAATCACTTTTGCCATGGTTCTAAGATATCTTTTCCCTTCTATCTAGCCTCCTCCCTTAATGACAGTCTGGATGACCATGCTAATAAACCTAATTCCTACCCCGTTGCCCACCAAGGTGTTATTCTATTAATTTATGAGTATCTTAAGGATAAAGTTAAGGCCAATAAGGATGATCCCCTTGTGGAGAGTGCCCATATCTCTAAGGATGATGATAGTTCTAAGTCTGATGAGGATTCTACCAATCCTCCTCCTAAAAAGAAATCGAGGGTTAGTAAAAAAGATGATGAAGACGTTGAAGAGATGGCCGATCCTGAGCAGGAGAAGGAGAAGGAGGTGGAGGGTGAGAAAGGAGACAAGGATAATGAGAAGGGTAAAGAGGATTTTGATGAGTCAGAGGAGAAGTAGAGTCCCTATGATATAGACATCAGGGGTGAGGTTCAGAATAATATGGAGGAGGGAAACCCTAGGCCTGAGGATTCTACCCAGGACATGGAGGATGCAGATACTATTTTGAATGCTATTAGAAACAGCTCTCTAGAAATGTTTAAGTTCCAGAAGTGGGTGGTTGATAATATTACCAACATTCAGAAAAAACATAGAGAGATGGAGCTCAAAATTGATAATATGGTTAACGATATTAATGATAAAGGAAAAGAGGAAAATTTTGAGGATAATAGTGAAGCAGAGGATGAAAAAGATATTCCTGGCTGGTCAGAGGGTGAGATCATAAAGGGAGATGTGAAGCACCTGGAGGATGCGGTGAGGACTCTCAAAGAAAAGGGTGAGTCTAATTATGAATTGATAAATTGTTAGGTCCCGAAGACAACTGAGAGGGGGGGGTGAATCAATTGTCTAATAAATTCAAACCAAAACAACTTAACCAGCTTAATGCTTAATACCTGTAAACTAGTTAAGTATGCCGGTAGATAGTGTTAATAGTTAATTGCTATACCAATAAAGATTAATGCATGAAACAAAAACATAAAGTTATCCACAACACATAACACCAATATTTGTACGTGAAAACCCTGTAAGGGGAAAAACCACGATGGGAAACCTTAACCACAATCAGATGATACTACTATAGATAGTAAGTGTACATAAATGGGGTCTGCACATGCAGAAAGGCCAACAATCTAGAGCTCACTACTCAATCAAAAAATGGGAGTCACACTGACTACAGTTGGATAGTTAAATCCAATAAGAATGTACTACACAAAATAGCATCTTCATATGTTGGATTCAGTATTGGTGTAATGCTGATATGCTTCTACAAAAACCTAGCTTCACCTTCAAATGATGTCTTCATGTATAGCTCTACTTAATCTTGCATATACCTTCTAACAATTCTTTTTCGCATTCCCACATTCGATCTTACAAATAAGATCTTACATTTATACCATAACCTAAGACCAATTTTAGTAGGTCGGCTCTACAAGACATTATAATAAAGACTTTTACAAATAATATAATATCCGATGCAATAAATGATTAAACATGTCAGCTTAATGCATTTACAAAAATAATAAATCATCTCCATAGCGTGCCATGTTGGTTTGGAAAAGATAAGCCTGCTGATGTAACCCTAGGTAACCCTGGACCTATTTGTCGGTAAAAGCAAATATGCAAATATGAATATACCAAAGATTAATTCTTCAAAACAAAGTGTCCACATGATGTCTTCGACATTACCAAGTGTCTTCCATATCATTCCAAGTGCTGGTGATCATTATATCCTGTCGGTGAACTATATACCAGTAACTGTGCAATAGTTACTTGCTTGTCGGTGAATGCTACTGGATCTCCAAAGTGCTAGTATTTTAGTAGGTGTTGACATCAGTGACAAAACCATACCAAAATACCAACAATCTCCCCCTTTGGCATTGATGGCAACACACGATGGAAAAACCATCAAAGTGCCAAAACAAAAATGCCAAATACCAAAAACCAACAATCTCTCCCCCTGGGAGTAACATGTGTTATCAAAGATTTTCAATACCAAACTCTCCTTAAAAGATAATGTGTTTTTCCATAGATATCTCTCCCCCTTTGACATCAAATGCCAAAGTTATAAAAATCAAATTCATATACAAAATACCAATCAATTCAATATACCAACTACTCCCCCTGAGAAGTAGCTTCCTCATCAAAGACTAGAGTAAAAGATTTGTCTTTTAATTCTGCTGGTTGATGACAATCATCAACTATCTAAGTCTCTACTGGTGGTGGCATGACCCCAAGCTAATCTCTGAGATATTCAAAAGTCTCCTTAGGCAAAGCTTTTGTGAAAATATCTGCAATTTGTTCTTTAGTATTCACATAAACCAGTTTTATCTCCTTTTCTTCAACTTTTTTCCCTTAGAAAATTTAGTTTGACAGAAACATGTTTTGTTTTAGAATGTAATACTGGATTCTTAGATATATCAATTGCTGCAGTGTTATCACAATATATAGTAATAGGTTACTTGCATTTTACCTTTATGTCTTTCAACATTTGCTTAAGCCATAGTACCTATGTACAGTTAGTTGTTGCTACAACATATTCTGATTCTGCTGTTGATAAAGATGTACAACTATGTTTCTTACTCAACCAAGAAACTAATCTCTTTCCAAGAAAGAATGCTTTGCTGGTGGTTCTTTTTCTATCATCCACATCTCCTACCCAATTTGCATCTGTGTATGCACATAGATCAAAATTTTTATCTCTAGGATACCATAATCCAAGATTTGCAGTGCCTTGTAAGTACCGAAAAATCCTTTTTACTGTTGATTCATGATTTTCTCTAGGATTACTTTGAAATCTAGAAACAATACATACTGCATTCATAATATCAGGTCTGGTTTGTGTCAAATATAGTAAACCTCCTATCATAGATTTGTATCTAGTTGGATTAACAGGTGTAGATTCATCCCTTTGAGATAATTTGTCATTTGTAGTCATAGGTGTGCTTACCGGTTTAGAGTTCTCCATCCCAAATTTCTTTAGTAACTCTTTCAAGTACTTGGATTGACTCAAAAATATACCTTTGTTAGTTTGTGAAATCTGCAATCCTAAAAAGAATTTTATTTCTCCAATCATAGACATTTCAAATTCTTGCTGCATTTTAATAGAAAATTCTTTACATAATCCATCTTCTCCTCCAAAGATTATATCATCAATGGATACTTCTATAATCAAGATGTCATCATTAGTTATTTTGTAATATAATTTGTTGTTTGCATTTCCTTTAGTAAAACCAATCTTTAAAAGATACTTATCCAACCTTGCATACCAAGCTCTTGGGGCTTGTTTTAATCCATACAGAGCATTTCTTAACCTGCAAACCATATCATTGTCATCTGTCAAAGAAAATCCATCAGGTTGTTCAATATAGACTTCCTCTTCAAGATCTCCATTCAAGAATGCACATTTAATATTCATTTGATAAACTTTGTAGTTCTTGTGAGCTACAAAGGCCAAGAATAATCTAACTGCCTCAATTCTAGCTACCAGTGCAAAGGTTTCATTGTAATCAACTACTTCTTTCTGAGAATATCCCTTACACACTAGTCTTGCTTTATTTCTGACAACCTTACCATCTTCATTAAGTATGTTTCTAAATACCCATTTGGTTCCAATTACATTTTTATCTTTTGGCCGGGGAACTAATGTCCAAGTATTATTTTTCTCAATTTGTTCTAATTCTTCTTCCATAGCTTTAATCCAAAATTTATCTTCACATGCCTCATTAACAGATGATGGTTCAATTTGAGAAATGAGACATACCTCTTCATTTGCCAATCTTCCTCTTGTCATAACTCCTTTAAATTTGTTTCCAATTATATGATCTTCAGAATGATTCAATCTTACATACCAGGGTGTCTTAGTTTGTTGTTGTTCTTCAATTACTATGGAATCCTCTGATGGTGCTGGGGTAACTGGATCTTCATTCTGTACCGGTGGATTTAGTGTAGGTTCATTTGTCACAATTTCTGTTGCTGGTTTAGAGTCTATATACCTTGAAGTTCCTCTGAATTGTTCATCAATCTTTACATTTATACTCTCAACAATTTTCTACAATCTCTTATTAAAACATCTATATGCCTTTCTCTTAGATGAATAACCAAGAAATATTCCTTCATCACTTCTAGGATCAAATTTGCTAATATACTCATCTCTTCTAATATAACATTTACTTCCAAAAATTCTGAAATACTTAAGAGTAGGAGTATAACCAAACCATAGTTCATGAGGAGTCTTACCGGTTTCACCTTTGATGTGAACTTTGTTGAATGTATAGACCACTATGCTGACTGCTTCTCTCCAATATACATGTGTTAAATTTGCTTCATATAGCATACTTCTTGTTGCATCCAAGATAGTTATGTTTGTCCTTTCAACAACTCCATTCTGCTATGGTGTCCGAGGTGCTGATAGCTGTCTTCTAATTCCATTCACTTCACAGAATGTATTAAAGTCCTTAGATGTGAATTCTCCTCCTTGATATGATCTTAAACATTTGATTTTCTTACCGGTTTCATTTTCAACCATTGCTTTGAACAATTTGAACTTTCCAAGTGCTTCTGATTTTTCTCTGAGAAAAGTAACCCAACACATTCTAGAATAATCATCAATAATTAGCATGAAATATCTATCACCATGTAAGCTTTTAGTTCTAGCTAGACCACATAAATCAGTGTGAATCAAATCAAGAGCATTATTGCATTTTTCTGGAATACTTTTGAAACTAGCTTTAACTTGTTTTCCAAATTGACATTCCTTACATATTGTATTCTGAGGTTTCACAATTTTAGGTAGATCTCTAACTGCCTTAGAAGTATTGATCTTTACCATGCAATCAAAGTTTACATGACATAGTCTCTTATGCCATAACCAGCTTTCATCTATATGTGCAATCAAGCATTCCTTTTCACTATTATTCAAATGAAAGATATTACCTCTAGTCTGATTACCGGTTGCAATTTCCAAACTAGTTCTATTCATGATTTTGCATTTTCCCTTCTTAAATTGTAACTGAAATCCTTTCTCAACCAATTGACCAACACTTAAAAGATTATGCTTTAATCCTTCAACATAGTAGACATTGTCAGTGTTATGCTTACCATCAAGAGATATTGTACCCTTACCTTTGATTGAATAGGCTTTGTTATCTCCAAATCTTA
Source organism: Cryptomeria japonica (assembly GCF_030272615.1). Lineage (NCBI taxonomy): Eukaryota > Viridiplantae > Streptophyta > Pinopsida > Cupressales > Cupressaceae > Cryptomeria > Cryptomeria japonica. Next base: position 305,307,363 of record NC_081415.1, read on the forward strand.
CTAAACCTCCATTGTATTCTTGAAAGTTCAAGAATTTACCTTTGTCTCTTGTCATATGATGTGAGCATCTTGAGTCAATGGTCCATTCATCCTTTACTTCAACTTTAGCTACTAGGGCTTGTTCTACCGGTTGAGCAGTAGGTGTCGATTGATCTTCTGTTATAGCAAAAAAAACCCATCCATTGTTTGCTAGATCCTCATTAGAATCATCAGTCACACCTTCATCAGCAATGTAACAAGATTTGTCTTTGTTCTTCTTAAATTTGTATCTCTGATATTTAGGATTAGGCTTGTATGTTCTTCTAGATTCTTCTCTTAGTCTAGCATGTCTATCATGGCATCTCAAAGCCATATGACCAATCTTATTGCAATTAAAACATTTAAAGGGTGCTTTACCTTCATACTTACTTCCAACTAGACCTTTTGGCATTTTCCTTGCAAATAGTGCTTCAAGTTCTTCAAGTTCTTCATTCTCCTTCCTAGTTTTTCAAGTTCTCTTGCATAAAAGGCTTTCCAATCTGATTTGTCAAATGATGGAGCAGATGATGTTGATGCTCTAAAGGCTAAATCTGTCTTTATAGTAGTAACAGGACCAAATTCCTCAATTTCAAAAGCTGAAAGTTTTCCAATCAATGTATCCCTAGTTACTGATGTATTAGGCATTGTTCTCAACTCATTTATAACAGTAACCTTCATTTTATATGCCGGTGGCAATCCTCTTAAGATTTTTGAAACAATTTCATCCTCACTCAAGGTAACTCCACAACATTTAATACCCAAAACAATTTCATTTACTCTTTCCATAAAAGCAGAAATCCTTTCATCTTCTTCCATTTTCAGATGTTCATACCTGACTCGGAAGCTTTCAAGTTTTGCAATGTTGACTGTGAAATCTCCTTCATTTAGTGTTTCCAAATGATCCCAAATATCTTTAGCAGTAGACCTATCTGATAATCCCATAATTTGTTGATCTAATAAAGTGCTCAAAAGTGCTTCTCTTGCTTTACAATCATTCTCCTCATCTTTAGCTAAGGTAGTTGGAGTGGTCTGACCAGCTACAACAATAGTATAGCCATTCTTTGTAACTTCCCAGATGTCTTTACCAATGCAATTCAGATGTGTCTCCATCCCGATCTTCCATATCCCATAGTTGGTTCCATTAAGTTTAGGACTATCCTTCCTGAAATAATTAGTAGTCATTGGATCCCCTCAAGTTGTTAAACTTCTGCAAAAGAGGACTAGGCTCTGATACCAATTGTTAGGTCTTGGAGACAATTGAGAGTTGGGGGGGGGGGTGAATCAGTTGTCTAATAAATTCAAACCAAAAAAACTTAACCAACTTAATGCTTAATACCGGTAAACCAGTTAAGTATGCCGGTAGACAGTGTTAACAGTTGATTGCTATACCCGTAAAGATTAATGCATGAAACATAAACATAAAGTTATTCACAACACATAACACCAATATTTGTACGTGGAAACCCTGTAAGGGGAAAAACCACAGTGGGAAACCTTACCCATAATTAGATGATACTACTGTAGATAGTAAGTGTACATAAATGGGGTCTGCACATGCAGAAAGGCCAACAGCCTAGAGCTCACTGCTCAATCACAAAATGGGAGTCACACTGACTACAGTTGGATAGTTAAATCCAATAAGAATGTACTACACAAAATAGCATCTTCATATGCTAGATTCAGTACCGATGTAATGCTGATATGCTTCTACAAAAACCTAGCTTCACCTTCAAATGATGTCTTGTGTATAGCTCTGCTTAATCTTGTATATACCTTCTCACAATTCTTTTTCGCATTCCCACATTCAATCTTACAAATAAGATCTTACATTTATACCATAACTTAAGACCAATTTTAGTTGGTCAGCTCTAATAAGACATTACAATAAAGACTTTTACAAATAATATAATATCTGATGCAATAATGGATTAAACATGTCAGCTTAATGCATTTACAACAATAATAAATCATCTCCATTGCGTGTCATGCTGATCTGGAAAAGATAAGCCTGCCGGTGTAACCCTAGGTAACCCTGGACCTATTTGCCGGTAAAAGCAAATATGCAAATATGAATATACCAATGATTAATTCTTCAAAACAAAGTGTCCACACGATGTCTTTGACATTACCAAGTGTCTTCCATATCATTCCAAGTGCCGGTGGTCATTATATCCTTCCGGTGAACTATATACCAGTAACTGTGCAATAGTTACTTTCTTTGCCGGTGAATGTTGTTGGGTCTCTAAAGTGCTAGTGTTTTAGTAGGTGTTGACATCAATGACAAAACCATACCAAAATACCAACATAAACAATGGGGTTCAAAAAACCAAGAGTGCTCTGAGGAAAATCATGGAGCATAGCTTAGCTGTGATGAAGGTGACTTCCTAAAATATGAATGCATTGGTTGCCTTCCTAGAGAAGGATAAGAAGAAAAAAGACTCTATGATTGTTGATGATGAGCTGGGTTTTATCTCTATCCAACATTCTTCCAGATGCAAAACTAGGCAAAATGCTAAAGAGTTGGAGTTGAAAACCAAAGGTATTCAACAAGTGCAGGAAAGCAAAGACCTTAAAGAGGCAGAAAATGCAATTATGATGCTTGTCAAGGATGTTGAGGAGACCATAAATATTTTCACCTAGATGTTATAGTTTTGTTTTAGGTGTGTCAGTATCTTGTTGGTCTTTTGTTGTACTTTTCTCTAGCTGTTGTCTTTTGTGTTGACCTTTTTCTGCCTTTCTTTCTTTGTTATGTCCTTTCTTGCTTCTCTAATGTTTTTCTTTATGATGTGTAAGTGGGTTTCGGGTCCCTTAAAACCTATTTTTCCTTAATCAAAAACAATTCCTTATCATATTTAGTTTGATAGATAAAAATACCTTTGTCAGTCTGAGTAATCTGCAAACCTAAGAAAAATTCCATCTCACCAATCATAGACACCTCAAATTCTTTCTCCATATTCTTAGAAAATTCTATGCATAACTTCACCTCCAAAAATAATGTCATCAACAAATACTTCAATAATAAGTAGATCATCATCAGTGATCTTATAATATAAATTACTATCAGCACTTCCCTTAGTAAAACCAAGCTTCAAGAGATATTTATACGACCTTGCGTACCAAGATCTAGGTGCTTGTTTCAATCCATATAAAACTTTCCTTAACCTGCAAACCATATTTGTATCATTTAATAGTGAAAAACCATCAATTTTCTTAATAGAAACTTCCTCATCAAGGTTCCCATTCACAAATTCACATTTAACATCCATCTGATAAACCTTGTAGTTTTATAAGAAGCATAGGCAAGAAATAAGCAGCATAGGCAAGAAATAATCTTACAGCTTCAATCCTAGCTACATGTGTAAAAGTTTCTCCATAATCAATTCCTTCCTTCTGAGAATATCCTTTACAAAACAATCTAGCCTTATTCCTTATAACTTGACCAACCTCATTCAATTTATTCCTAAAATCCCATTTAGTTTCAATAACATTTTTATTTTTAGGCCGGGGAACCAAGGTCCATGTGTTATTTTTCTCAATCTGATCTAATTCTTCTTCCATATCTTTCAACCAATATTCATCTTTACATGCCTCAATTACTAATATCGGTTCAACATGTGAAATTAAACATACCTCATTAGTTGTCAGTCTTCTTCTTGCCATCACTCCATTGCTCTTATCCCCAATGATATGATCTTCTAAATGATTCAATCTCACATACCTAGGAGTCTTTTAACTTTCTATTCCTCTTCCCTATTCTTCAGTTACTGTAGAATTCTCTGATACTACTAGAGTAACTAGTTCAACACTCTATTCCAGTAAAGGTGCTACTAGTTCAGATATAATCACTTCCACTACTCGTACCTTCTCATAAGCTCTTATTTGACTTTTGTTCATCTCATCTACTTTGACATTAGCACTCTCTACAATTATCTGCAATCTACTATTATAACATCTATATGCTTTGCTTTTATTAGAATAACCAAGAAATATGCCTTCATCACATCTAGGATAAAATTTCCCAATGATATCATCTCTCCTGATATAACATTTACTGCCAAAAATTTTGAAATACTTAACTATAGGTGTATATGCCAAACCATAATTCATAAGGTGTCTTACTAGTTTCTCCTTTGATATGTACTATGTTGAATGTATAAACCGTTGTTCTCACTGATTCTCTCCAGTAGATATTAGGTAGACTAGCTTCCATCATCATTGTTCTAGCAACATCTAAGATAGTATGTTCTTCCTTTCCACAACTCCATTCTGCTGAGGTGTCCGTGGAGCAAAAAAATATCTTCTTATACCATGCTTCTCACAAAAGTTATTAAACTCGCAGAATGTGAATTCTCCACCATGATCTAACCTCAAACATTTAATCTTCAATTCTGTCTCAGTTTCCACTTTAGTCTTAAAGATTTTAAACCTTTCAAATGCTTCAGATTTCTCCTTTAGAAAAGTAACCCGCATCATTCTAGAATAATCATCAATGATTAGCATGAAATATTTGTCACCTTGAAAACTTTTAACTCTAGTAGGGCCACACAAATCAGTATGAATAAGATCAAGAACATCATTTGATTTATCTTGTATACTCCTAAAAGAGGTTCAGACCTATTTACCCATTTGACATTCTTTACATAATAGATTATAGGGCTTCATAATCCTAGGTATAAACCTAACTGCCTTAGTTGAACTGATCATCACAATGCAATCAAAATTTACATGACATCGCCTTTTATGCCATAGCCAACTCTCATCAATCTGTGTAATAAAACATGTCTTTTCACCTAAATTCAAATGAAATATATTACCTTTTGTCTATGTACCAGTTGCAATCTCCAAGACAAATTTGTTAATGATTTTGCATTTTCCATCCTTGAACTATAATTGAAATCCCTTATCTACCAATTCTCCTACACTCAAAAGATTATGCCTCAAACCTTCAACATAATAAACATTGTTAGTATTGTTCTTACCATCCAATGATATAGTTCCTTTTCCTTTGATCATACATGATTTGTCATCTCAAAATCTAACTAGACCGCCATCAAGTTCTTACAAAGACATAAACTTCCCTTCATCCCTAGTCATATGATGTGAACAACCACTGTTAATTACCTATTCATCCTTGTCTTCAATTTTAGTAGCAAGTGCCTTCTCTTTAGGTACATTCTCTTCTAGTGTCGGATCATCTTCTTTGATAGCCAAGAACACCCATTCCTTCCCATTGCTGGAACCACTAGCAGAATATTATGTCGGTTCATCATCAAAATTAGTAATGCCTTGCTCATCCGCTATGTAGCATGGTTTGTCTATGTTTTTCTTGTACTTGTACTTGTTCTAATATCTAGGGTTAGGCTTAAATGATCTTCTAGATCTTTCTTCATATATTGAATTCCTTTCAGGACATCTAGATGCAAAATGACCAATCTTATTACATGCAAAACATTTAAAAGGTGATTTTGCTTCATACTTCCCACCAGTCCTTTAGGTACTCTTCTAGAAAATAGTGCTTCAAGTTTCTCAAACTCATCATCTTCTCTCTTCATATCTTCTAAGTCCTTTTCATATATAGCTTTCCAGTCTTGCTTACAGGTTGTAGATGTAGATGCATGAAAAGCGGGTTCAGACTTCACAGCTCTAGAAGGTCCAAATTCTTCAAGCTCAAAAGTAGATAGTTTCCCAACCAAAGTATCTCTGTTGACAGATGCATTAGCCATTGTTCTCAACTCATTAATAGTAGTAGCCTTCATTTTGTAAGCCAGTGGTAGAGCTCTTAGGACTTTAGAAACAAATTTATCTTCGCTCATAATTCTACCACAACATTGAATTCCCATAACAATCTTATTTACCCTTTCCATGAATGCAGTAATCCTTTCATCTTCTTCCATCTTCATGTTTCATATCTCACCCAGTAACCATCAAGTTTAGCAATATTCACTATAGGGTCACCTTCATTAAGAGTCTCCAACTTATCCCATATAGTCATTCCAGATATTTTTTTGATTAATCCCATTATTTGCTGATCAGAAAGTACACACAAGAGGGCTTCTCTTTCTCTACAATCATTCTCAAGCTCCTTGTCTAGGTTTTCTGGAGGAGGATTGTCAGATCTCAGATTATAAGGTGTGACATGATTCTGTGTGATCTCCCAAATCTCCTTGCCAAGACATCTCAGATGAGTCTCCATCTGAATCTTCCATACTGTGAAATTTGTTCCATCAAGCCTCAGAATATCCCTTCAAAAGATAGCTCCAAAAGAACTGGATGAACCTGAACTGTTAGTCGCATAGGATATTCCTCAAGAAGTTAATCTTTTTGTAGAGAGTACCAAAGCTCTGATACCAATTGTTAGACAGTTCAAATAACTAAAAGACAACTGAGAGGGAGTGGGGTGAATCAGTTGTCACAGAATACCGAAACCATTATCACTTTAAACTTTAATATTGAAATAGTAGTTAAACCAAATAAGCATAAACAATAATCACAGAAAAAATACCATCCACATGACACCAAGATTTGTAGGTGGATACCCGGTAAAGGGAAAAACCATGGTGGGAAGCCTACCCACAACCAGATAATACTTTTGCAGTAAGTATGTGAATTATAATTGAGGGGACTGCACTTGTAGGAAGGCCAACAACCTAGAGCTCACTGCTCATCACAAAAGGAGTCTCACTGACTACATAGATATCCAAACGATAATCCAGAGAAGTGTTGAACTACAAAAGATAGCATCTCCTATGCCTAAGTATAGTTCTAGTTAAGCTCAATACCAGAGGACTAAATCCTCTTACATACACCCAATTTGATCTCCAATAATCGACCAAATCCTCTACTTGAATGATATTACATTATTCACACATTACATTCTTTGACCATGACCTCTAACCAAAACCATGATGATCTACAATGAGATATTACATCTATATATACAAACCCTCGACCATAAACAATTAGGTTGGCCACCAGACAATAAACCAATTACATAATTACAAACCATGTCGTCCTTAGACAAAACAAATAATATCCAACACATAAGACATCCCAAAAATACATTGAGAGGTTCAATCCACACGTTACATTAAAGTCAGTCCATAACCTAGATCAACTAGGACCTAGTATAGGCCCGCACACTACATCAATGATCTCCATATGCCAAGTCTCGAACATGATCACCAACAACATCCTGAAACTCCACTAGAAGCTACACCAACACCACTTATGCAATTCAACAAAGATCTTCATCAAAAGCTTTACCGGTGAAACCCTCGCAGGAACCAGAAACTAAGCTTCTAAGCAAGTAGGATAGAATCCGATCACCAGACCAAAACCAACTGACCAAATATGAGCATGAGTATCATGAACAAGCTAATTCCATCACCAAACTATACCAAAGCCTACTGGATCATGTTGAATCCAAATCAACCAGAAACCACTCAACCTACTAGGACCAAAAGGGTGCCGGTAAAGCATCCAAACAACTAGTGTTGGCATCAATGAGAAAACATCAATGCAACACATAATCAATTCCACCAAATGGCCAACATCATGGATATTTTACCTGCTGTAAACATCAACCAATTAAGATCACTACAAGGAAGGTTGCAATCCATAAGAAGATTCATCTCGCAACTAGTTGATAAATGTCTACCTTTCACTAATTTACTACATAAGAATGTTCCTTTCAGATGAGAGGTAAAATGTGAAGAATCCTTTGATTAGTTAAAATGATATCTAATGAATCCACCTATATTGGTATTGCCAATAACAAAAAAACCACTTATTTTGTACATCTCAACAACCGAGGTATCCTTGGGAGATTTTCTAGCACAAGAAGATTCAATAGGCATGTTGGCAAGAGACATTGCATTGATGATCAAATGTTGTCATTGATGGAAACTAGAGTCAGATATTCAATCCGCAGTTCATGGTTCATTCATACTGAAAGATAGATTGAGGTCCGGTAAGATAGAACACGACATCTGGAAATGTACAATAATTTGGTTAGGGGTTTAGTTGTGTTGAGTATTTGGTATTTTGGATCTCGAAGAAGAATTATGGACATGTAATCTACTTTATTCTAGGTTTGTGGCCTCCGATGTTGATTCTTGAGTGAGTTGGAGGATCTGGTAGATAGGTTTTCAAGTGGAATAGTGTTCATCAGCAGTAACGTGTGGAGACTCATTGTGCAGATCATGCAGAGAAACTTTGGTGATTGTTTGTGTGTTTGAGGATGTTAAGTTGACATGTGGGAAGTATGTGGACTACTTTCTTTGGTTCGCATGATTTTTTTGATTCGATTTGAGCCGAATTGGTATACACGTTTCATTTGCATGTTATGCATTTTTGGGCTTCCATGTAAAAGATCCAATGTGATGTTGCAGATATAAAAGAGCGATTGATAGGATTATTTTTTATATCGATGATTGTGTGGTAAGTTTGTATGAGTGATTGTGTGCAATTTCACATGCACAAGTGAAGGAATTGTGCTCTGGTATAATACAAAATATCAGAACGGAGCAATATAGAAGAGCAGTGTAAGATAAAGTATTTTGTGCTTAACCGGAACTGATTTTGGCATTTGTAGATGTTTTTTATCAGTTCAGACATTCCAATTATTATCTATAATCATTTGTAAGGCATTGAGTCTTCCAATGTTGTATCTCTTATTGTAATTTGAGCAGTGAGCTCTAGGCAGTGTGCTTGAATTCATGTGCATTTCCCTCATGTAATATAATTATACTTCTAACAAGGTATATTAATATTGTGGGTCTCAATCCCATCGTGGTTTTTCCTTTAACCGTGTTTCCACGTAAAAATCTTGGTGTTGTGGTTATTTGCTTTGTGTTTCTGCATTCTACTTTTCTTCATTTGCATTAAGTGGTTCAAAGGATAGATTAAGAATGTTAAAATTGAACCCATTCATGGGTTCTCTAGGATTAATCCTTTGTGTGCTTCCCTTGATGGGAAGATGGTGAAATGGTCAAAACCGGAGAAGGGGCGAGTGAAAATAAATTTTGATGGGGCCTCAAAAGGTAATCCAGGGACTTCAGGTGTGGGATGTGTGGCTTGTGATGATGAAGGGAAGATCCTCTTCACAAGTGTAAGAAGGCTTCAAGATGGAACCAATAATGAGGCGAAGGCTCAAGAGACTTTACTTGTGACTAATCTAGCAGTAAACATGAAGGTAACGAAGGTACATCTGGAGGGGAGGATGATAGCTAGTATGAGGAGGAAATAAAAAACAAAGCAGGGGAAACAAAACAAAGGGTTTACTAAAAAGAAGTAGAGAGGAGAGGATGATAGCTAGTATGAGGAGGAGTATGGGACTGACAATGACATGGATACTAGAAGTGAGGGGGTCCAAATCCTTGTGAGCTTGAATCAGAAAAAGAAGACTTCTAAAAGTAAGGAGGCGGACACCAAGGACCGATCACCTCTCAGGACTGATTTAAAGGAGAAGGGATTGATGGGGAAGGATATGGCAATGAAAGATGTTCAAAGCTCTGAGGATAGGGAGGTTGGCATGGAGGTTAATCTTAATACTACTGGTGATAAGAACTAGGAAGAGCATCACTTGGATATTGATCTCTACATCAATAATGGTATGGAAAGCCTCGAACAAGTGCTCAGTTGGGTGCATATGGAAATTGAAGGCATCAAAACCAAGTAAGCCCAAGAAGCAGGGAAAATTGAGACATTACAAGCTTTAGGCTTCAGAAAGTTCAATTCCCTACCGAAATGTCTCAGTGAGCTCACCAAAGCAATCGGTAACACTGAGGAGATTATCAATGCCAACCATAATAGCTTTCTTGAATTGGAAAACAGAGTAGGTGCAACTGAAAAGAGACTTGATGGAATTGAGCATATGCTCAAAAAAATAGGTGAGAAAAGCCACAAGATTCTGAAGGCTTCCTCGGCTAGCATGAAAGCCCTTATCTGCAAGCTGGAGAACTACCAAGGGGATAAGGTTGCAGTGGGCATTATTGATGTTAAGGATGACACCTCATATGATAGGGACACAGGGCTTGGGAGAAGAATGAGAGAAAGCACTAAAAGGATGCAAAGCCATAGTAAGGAAATCAAGGATATTAAGCGGGCAGTGGATAATATGGAACAGATGGAGCTGGAAGCAGTGGAAATGGTTCAGAAATTAACCTAAGCCTAGGCTTATGTCGGTATTTTTTGGTTTATAATCTGCATTCTCTTGTTTGCTGGCATTTGGTTCACCAATTGTCTTTCCTTTGTTTGTTGTCTTTTTGTTTAGCTTCATTGTAATGTTTATCTTTTGATTTTCTGACTGTACTGGGTTTCAGGGGCCCATCAATACCTGTTTTCCCATATTAAAAAATGAAGGTACATCTGGAGGGTGACTCCAAAATTGTAGTCAATGCTTTGATCAAAGGCAATACACCATGTTGGAAGTTGAATAAATGAATACACATTATTAGTGGAAAGTTTAAATCTTTCCAAGACTTTTGTATCTCTCATGTAAAAAGAGGAGGAAATGTCATTGTTGATGGGCTTTCAAATGAAGCATGTGAGCTTGAATTAGGGGAAGTGAGGTGGTGCGATTGTAAAGAAGACATAGTGAGATGGAGTTAAGGTTTCCTACCAAGTTGGTACACCTACAATTTTTAATTTCATGTTTGTTGACCGACATTTCATATGAGAAAGGTCGCGTGTTAATGCACATTTATTATGGAATTCTTTCTAAAATGGTGGCAATGGTGGAGTGTGTTACTTTTATTTTTTATTTTTGGTATTCGCGTGCATTCAATGAGAATAGTATGCAAGTTGGTGAATGTAACTAGTTTTGATAGACCTCATTGGAATTTTCTCTGCAAATTTTTTCCTGCAAACACCAGAATGGAAGCAAATTTTACTCTACAACCCTCCAAGCTAATGCCAACTTTTTGGGGACTTGTCCCACTGAAAAAGCTCGAGAAGATATTTCTTGCAAAAGACTCATTGTTTTTTAAGGCAATTCAGTTGGTCCTAGGTGAGGAGGTGGCAGTTATCAGCCATAGATACAGATGTAGAGTGGACATTTACTCTCTCATCATGGCTTGGGGACTAGAGTTGGGCTACTCATGCGTAGATTTGAGAAAAGTTCTAAAGAAGATCATTCCACAAGAGTATCTATTAAATATGGAGTCCTTGCTAGAATGGGCCATGTCGGTTTGGGGCTTCAATCTCTCTGATGGAGTCCTAGAGAAAAATGTGGATTTGCAAGCGAGGCACTCTCGAATCCAATTCCTTCACTGTCGTGAGGAAGCTCGAGTCTGTTTTACGGTTGACACAAGACGAGGCTGGGAAGGGCTGGTGGTCTACGTTTAGATAATAGAAATTGAAGATTTAATTCATTAGGAGGGTGGGGAGGTGAGGATGGTGGATGAGATGAGATGTAGGATGTCAATTACGAGAAAGCTATCGGCGGAATTGGCAAGGCAGGGTGTAGTAGGTGGTGTGGTTGGTGGGTTTGGTGGCGTGACAAAAGGATCTAATTCGTGTGGGCTAGTGGCTGAAGGTGCAGAAATGACAACTAGAGACTCACATGCCTCTGTTGGACCAACTGTGAAGAAAGAGAGATGAAGAATTCTCTGGACTAGGGTCCTTCTGGGAACCTGTGTTTGTTTAGATAGCATTTTATTTGAAAAACTTGAATTTTCATTTTCTGTTATAAACGATTTGAACAATTCGGCCAAATTTTTTATTGGCATGATGTAATTATTAATTTCTTCTCTTAATGACATGGGGGTGGGGTAGGGTTTGAACGGTATACTATTTTTGGAAATTATGGTTTTAGATGGGAGGTTTGGATGGTTTTGGTGGGTGGTTTGGGGAAGCGGTTTGTTTTTGGAAATTTTGATGCAGATGTACCTTTTAGTCTTAAATAATAAAATATAATTATGACCAATAAAAAGAAAAAGAATGTTGAAAATTGCACAGTATTGATTCACCCCCCCCTCTCAATTTTCCTTGATTCCAACAATTGGTATCAGAGCATAGTTCTTCAGAAGAAGCCTAAAAGCTTGAGGATGATCCAGGAAAGTGGATCAATGGATTCTAGTAGTCTTAGATGTCAGCTTGTTGTAGCACTTGAGGATCTTGATCAAGCTCAAGGTGAGGTTTGGAAAGTAAAAGAAAACCTTAAGGATGCTGAGAACTATTGGGAACTCTTAAATTTGGCTAAATTTTGAGGACCCACATAAAATTTTGCCTTGCAGCACACAGAAAAGCAACTGCATATTCAATCCAAGTTGCTCACTTTAGAGAGCTCGATTTTGAAGCCCATTGATTGTTATGCAAAATCACTTGGGGGAAGTGTTAAGAGGTTATTATAGATGATATTGATCAAGTTGAAGCACCCCATTATCAGATTGGATTCATTTTTGAGGCACTTGATTTGAGGGGTCAACAAGTGTACAATGTGTGCACATTTTCATAAAAGCCCGAGTAGCCTACTTTGGAGGCTTGCAACTTGTACCTAGTTAATTTTCATGATGAATGGATTGTTCCCTTATATTCCCTAAAATTTTGTGTGCCTCTTTCCATTTGCAGATTCCCAAGACTTCGTTTGACCTATTTGTCAAAGTCAAACCATTTGCAATTTGTTAAGTTTGCAAATTTCACAGTGAAGTGTGTTTCAAGAGAGCTCACTTTGGGCATTTATATTTCACTCCCAGATGATTATTTTGTCAAGCCAACTGGATCATGTGTTTCCTTGTAGCTATATGAGCTTGTTTTCAAGGTTCCAGATCCTTATGACATTATTTGATATTTTTTCAAAATAGATTTGAAACAAGGTTTGAAGAGGGATCTGGCAAGTTCCATTGCAGAAACAGTCGAGTAGTCAACTTTGGCAATTAAAGTATTTCACTCTAGGAAGCATCAAGGGAATCCTCTTTGGAGTGTGATTCCAAATATGTCAGTCTACATGCTGCTAAAGTGTCATGACCTCATGAGGTCGTTTGATCAGTTTTTGAAGGTGGTTTTTAGAGGTCCTGAGCTTGATTTGGCCATTTTGCAAGGTGGTTGAAAATCAAATTTCAATGATTAAAATCTAGGGCTCAGTTGTGTGAGAATGAAATTTCTTTTAGCCAGGCCCATAAGGGACCCCACTTGCCTCATCATGTTGTTATTGTATTTTCAAGATTGATATAAGTTCCTTGTTTAAATCATTTTTATGATTTAAATCGAACATATATGTAAAATATGAGGGCATGGTTGTGAAAGGTCTCGAGCCTATTATCCATGTCATATGCCTGGCTACACGAGAAATATAGAATATCCAAAGTATCATTTAATATAATATTTTATAACATTTTTAAATTGTTATATTTGAATTGTGAAATTGTACTTCTAAAAATGGGGCCCATTGATTATATGGCATGGCGAGAGGAAGTTTTCCCTTGGCACTCGATAGGAGGTTATTTCTCAACTCAATGAGTGCCGAGTGAAAGGAGATATACCTACACTTCTCGGGTCTTGGTGAAGAGGAAAAGTTGAGCTCACCAAGCCTCAAGAAGGAAAGGAGCTTTTGCCCTAAATATTTTGCAAAGAGGCTAGGGTTTCAAGTTTTCTCCAAATAAAATGGGTGGTCTCATGGCCATGAAGAATGTGGAATATGAACTGAAAATGCCTCAAAAGGAGGTGTGATCTTGGAGAATACAATATTTGTAGATTGTGAAGAGGCTTCAAAAGCTTTGAGGTGAATGTCAATGGTAGATCCTAGACCCTTCTGTATACCACGCCCTATTTTCACATCCTCCACTCCAGTTTCAAAATGCAAAAGATAGAAGGATTTCGTTGAATGTTGTATGTGTAGTTCCTTTGGTGTAAAATATGAAAGCGCTGGAGCAAATTCTAGACAATTATCAAAGCATCATGGCATGGAGAGTATTTTGTCATATGTTGCAGGTTGCCTCATAGAAATGAATGGGAAATATGGAAGTTGAAGAGCAAGGCGTGATCATTCATCTAAGCATATAAAGTACAGGGAATTTTCCAAATGCCATAGTTACAGATTTTCATTGCAAAATGAATTCAAAATGCACAAATGTAGAAGAGGTTTGTCGAATATTGCATTTACAATTTGCTTTGACAAAATGTGGAACCACGACAAGGCTTATAAGTTGTTTGAAGATGCCCAAAGCATCACAATCTCATGGAAGGCGATGATTATAATATATGCACATAACATATCTACTTAAAAGGCTTTGGTAGATTTCAAATAAATGAAGATTGGCAGGTTTTAAAACCACCCCTACGCCTTTTCTAGTGCCCTGTTGGTCCCAATAGAGGAGTTTAGAAATTATTTGGGCATCGAATTCCATGAGCATAGAGGCATTTTGTCAGATGTTGTAGATGCAATTCCTTGGTATGTATTTATGCCAAGCATGGAATTAAGACTAGGCAGGTGAACTGTTTCGTAGATGCCTCAAAATGTTACCATTTCATAGAATGCGATGATCAAAGAATGTGAAAGTTTTGTAATAGAAAATTTATCCCTATTGAAGGCAGCAATGCATGAAGATTTTGTCAAATATCATAGTTTGAATTTCCTTGCATAAATACAAAAAGTGGAATCGAAGACATCATTTGTAAAATGTTTGGCATTGTGCCTCAAGAAATGTGGTCTAAGAGACGTGCTACACTTGTGGAATGATGAGAGTTTTATTTTAAGGAAATATTTTCTTGAGTGAGAGGGTGGATATACAAACTGTGAAATAAGATGTTGGTTTGTTGTTGTAATGTCTCTTGCATCGAGGGTCAAAGATTATTCAAGAAGAGGATTTATTGGGGTAATAGTTGGATAGAATGAAAGTAAAATTATTTTCAAATGAAGATGTTTGAGGAATGTACATGCACATTAAGATGAGTGGATGGTGAGTTATAAATCTGTATGTGGATAGGGTGATTTTTATTAGTTTGGCAATTCTTATACTCAGTGGGTTTCTACAAGAAATGCAATGATAATTGTATGGGGTATTTTGCTAGTAAAGGGGTCAGTTTCCAATAAGAAGTAAATGGAGTGAAGTTTTTCTTTATTGACAAAGAATGGGAAAAAGGTTAGAGGCTACAGGTAAAGAATTTTTACCCAGGACATGGCATTTTCACAGAGATGTAAAATGATTATAAAGTGTGGTGATGAAATAACTTTGAAGAAATTCCAAATGTAGGAGGGATACATCCCTAAGGGTAAGATGCTACCATAAAGAAATAGAAGCATATAATCAGTTATGATTATGAGGAAAATGGACTTTTACAACTAGTAAATATTCCCAGAAAAGGCGGAAATGCAGTTATATAAATCAAAGCAAATGATGAATATGCAACATACATGAGAATATTTTTCACAAGAATGAGGAGATAGAAGGCAAAATAAGACAAAATGCATTTGAAAACCTTATCCATTGTATGAGATATTTTGCATAGCTGTTATTTGAGAGGGAGTATTTCACTAGTGAATATACATAAAGAAGAGCCTTGTTCTACCGGCAATGAAATAATATATTTCAAATTACACATTCACTTTAATGTAATTGTTTTCACATGGAAGAGGCATGAATTAATTCAAGTGATATTCACATTATTATGTTAGCCAGGTAAAATGTGATATGCATTTTCTAGAAAGACAAATATTTCCAACAAATGGAGAAGTGTTTTCACGGGAAAGACACAAGTGGGGGAATACTTTTTGTTATGGAAAATTGGGAAAAGTGCAGATTCAAAGAGTTCAAAAGGTAGAGAGTGTTATATGGTGTAGAGAGAAGAGAGAGGAGGAAGGACAGGTGTCATCAGCAAAATAGATGTGAAGAAGACGTGGCAAAGTTGGAGAAAATGTGAAACTTCTTCTCTTCTATTTATTCTCTTTTCTTTTTTTAAGGGTTCTGAAATTTTGTATCTGGCAAATTGAATAGAGAATGCTGAAAATTGGTTTTGGAAGAAATCTGTAAATTGTAAATGTTTTCTAAAACAAATGTCAATCAGATTCAAGGTCGTTTTGATAATATCTTAGGGTTATCTCCAAGCTATGTACTTCTAATCATATGAATTCAAGTTTTAAGGATACAAGAATTTGTCATCGCAATTTTCTTGTGATTACTTTATCCTCTTCACTACTCTTTTCAAGGAAAAGTTAATTTGCTTTGAGTAGATAATTCTGATTTGAGTAAGTAGCTTTGGATCTGTAAGTAGAACTTTGTGATTGTATAAGAGGGTTTGTTAATGTAATGCATTAACATAGAAAGACCTATTAATTTAATGCATTAGCACAAAAAGACCTATTGATTAGATTTAACTCGTTGCAAGAATACACTCATGATTTCTTATTTGACTCTATAACCCAAGAATAGGCATTGATCTATTGTCTTGTCCAGGGTATTTTCGAAACATTCAAATCATCCAAAATCTTTTTTTTTCCTTTCATGTTTGTAGGAGTAGAATTAGAATAAATCTTTTACTCTCAGATGTGCATAAATGAGATATGACCAGAATTGAGCCAATTCGGGATAGTGCTTTATGTATTCTAGACATTCAAGTTGAGAGTTATTTGTTGTTTGTATCATTTGCCTTAATTTGTGTCAAATTTGTAAATGTTGCTAAAGGTCTACCCACCTAGGTTTTGCAAAGCTTGAAGTGTAGAAGGTTTTCTTAGTTAATAGGAAACCCTTGTCAATCGACCAATGAACTCATAATTCTGTTAAAGGAAGAAGGCTAATTTTGAGGGAATTTTGAGACATCACTTGGAAACACCAACAAGAACTTCATTGAATCATTGAAAGATCAGTTGAACAAATCAAGGGAAAAGAGAAAGGAAATTTTTGATAAGCTGAAGGAGAAAGAAAGTCAAAGCATTGATGAAGAAGCCCTGAAGGAAAAGGCAAAAGAGTGTGATAGAATTGCTAGAGCTAATACAATCCAAAAGAATGAGAATGAAGCTATTGTAATGATATTGTCAAAGGAGATTTAGGAAAGGAAGAATAATAATGAGGAGTTGCCTGCTTAATCCTTGAAAGACAAATCTGATGAATGTCGCAGACTTGAAAATGAGAATGGACAACTGAACCTTGACTTGCAAGACTCCAAACAACATGAGGAAGATCTTGAAAGGCAGATCATTATTCTTAGATATGATCTTGATGTTGCAAATGAGTACAAGGAGAATTTTTGGATCGGCTCAACCAAACGTGATGAAATGATTGCAAGCCAAAAGAATACTAATGATACTCAAGGTCTTGGATTTGAGAAAGGTGAAAGCTCCAAATTAACACAACATAAGAACAATTCAATAAGGCTTTTGGTAAGGCAATCTAATGCTCATAAATTCAACGGTAACTATTTTGTTTGCAATAAATTTGGTCATATGTCTAGTCAATGCAAAAATAGGATGAATAATAATGGTCCATCTTTCTTCAGTCAATGTTTCAAATGCAATAAGTATGGTCACAAGTCAAATGAATGTAGAAGTGTGATTAATAACTTTCCAAATAGGAGAAATGTCAAATGTTATGCATGTGGTATGTTTGGAGATGTTTCTAATCAGTGCAGATCAAGAAGAAATCGGATGAACTTCAGACCTGTGCAAGGAAATATTGTTTTCTATGCTTGCAACGAATTTGGTCACATTGCTAAGCACTGCAGAAGTAGAAATGTGAATAGGAGAGGTCTGAAAGACAAGAACAAGAATGTGAAGGCTGATGAGAAGGGGAAAGTGAAAGTTGAAGTTATCAAAGATCATATGAAGAAGACATGGGTTAAAAAGAGAAATGATGATGCAGGAAGTGGATCTGCACTTGATTCTTATGTTGGAACCTCATCCAGTAACTAACCTAAGGCATTCGGCCTTGGGGGAAGCTATCATGAAAATCTTACAAACCCCCTATTTGAGATTTGTGCCTGATTCTGGTAGGCTGTAGAGGTGTATGTGATGATCATAGATGTTTTTGATGGATTTTCGAAAGAGTTCAAGCAGATTTGAAGGTCCGTAGAAGATTTTTGTGAAATATAGAGTATCTGGAAGCATTAGGGAAAAGTGAATTTATTATACCTAAAAATTAGATATGCGGAAGATAAAACATGATTCTACCACTTCATTTCTCACTTTATGATTGAAGGAAGAGGTTTGGAGAGATCTAAAAGCAGAATTTTCAGCTACCAAAGCATGAAAGAAGATTTCTCAGGTAATTTGGCAAGAAACCCTAACCCGATGGTTGCATCTAATATTGCTACCCCTCTTGTTGTTGATATCACTGAGCGTGCACGACCGAATTTCAAACATCATCCATTTATCTCCATGGAAGATGACCTGAAGAGTGCATTTTCATTAGTTCCACATAGAGTTTTGCATATTGAAGACATTAGGGTTTACATGCACTGTCCCATTGAGGAATTAGGAAGCTCATACATGTTGAATCTATACAACAATCAGTTATCTGATAAGAGTTCTATGCTAAAAGCAAAATTTCAAGTGTTGGAAGACAAGGGTTTCATGTAGTTTGTTAGATTTTTGATGTTCTATGAACCTGAATGGATCCGATACATATTGAGAAGGATGCACAATAAATTTTGTTAGTAGAAATCAAGAAGGAAGTCTAAGAAGGGGGGGTGGTGAATTAGTCTTCACCACATCAAAAGAAATTAAACTTCAAAACAAAAACTGATAAATTGCAGCAATGAATTAGATAAGCAAATTAACAACACAACACACAACACCAAGATTTTGATATGGAAAACCTAGTTAAGGGAAAAACCACGGTGGGAACCTACCCATAGTTAGATGATACTCTGCATTAGTATGTGAAAATATTACAATGGGAAATGCACATGCATTCAGGCACACTACCTAGAGCTCACTTCTCAAAAGATATATGCATGGAAGGCTACAACCCTCAGGGAAGTCTCATTGACTTACAATATGATTTGAACTACAATCCAGAAGAAATGAGCTGCGATGGTAGCATCTACAAATGCTTGATGACAGTTCCAGTTAAGCATAATTGTCTGCTCTACAACACCAATCTCACCTTAACACTACATTGAATGATAAGTCTCTTGTTCACACAATCACCTCTCTCTGATAATGCATACACAATACCGACACCTAAACTACATAAATATTTCACCTATAAATACAAAATTATCAACCTTGATAACAAGGTCAGCTAAACCCTCAAATCACAATTACATTACACAATACAAAGATCAATCACCAGACTAATATAATGTTTTACATTACATAGCATGGACCTAATTCAAATTCCCAAATGATCACATCCACCAGAAATCACGCCAAGATCAATCGCAACATGCTACACCACCAGAAATACCACATAACACAAAAATCATCACCGGTTCACATAAATCACCAAAATCTCTCACAACGATCAATGTGGATCATCAAAACAAATAGGAAATGACTAGGAAACACCAAAAAGCACATTATAACCATCTAGAACAGTTGCACCAACACCTCTTTTAAAATCTTCATTGATCAACATCTCAAAGCTCAAGAACATAACCAATCATGAACTGTCACAAAGAAAGATAAATTGCAGAGCACCCAATCACGAACCATCATAAATGAAGATATACAAGATCATCTGAAATAATATCCCAAAGTCTTAGCACAAGATCTGATCACACCAGAATATACCAGAGAAAATACCAGATTTTGCAAAACAACAACACCAAACTTCAAAATCAGATCGAAAACTCTTTCCAAACTCACCGGAATAAATCATAGGAATATGTTGACATCAATGGAAAAAAAATATCCTAGTAGCAACAATGACAACAACCAAATCCAACAATCTCCCCAATCCAACAATCTCCCCCTTTGGCATTGATGGCAACATATGAATGTGAAAAATAGTCAATGCAAAGAAAGAAGATATCACCAAAAAACCCCAAGATCAAAATAGATAAAGCATAAAGTATTTTTTCACATGATCTCTCTCCCCCTTTGACAACAATGCCAAAGATATCCAAAATAGAAAACTAAACTCTCTCCTAATATAGAATCATGAATCTCTCCCCATGGGATACACAACCAAATCAACAAACTACTCCAACAGAAGAGCGATATCAACTCATCAATCCGGATAAAAGAATAAGGCTCTGAATTCCATTGGATCGATGTAACTTAATGCATCTAATTCTCATTAGGAGGGGTCGCTACCCCTAACTTGTCTCTTAGATAGATAACTGTATCTGTAGGCAAAGGCTTAGTGAAAACATCAACAATTTGTTCCTTTGTAGATACATACTCCAACTTTACCTTCCCTTCACTAACTTGCTCTCTCAAGTAGTTATATTTGATCAATATATGTTTAGACTTTGAATGTTGCACCAGATTCTTTGGCATGTTTATAGCACTAGAATTATCATAGTATATAACAGTAGGCTCATCATGAATAACTCTGATATCTTTCAACATTTGCTTCATCCAAACTATCTGAGTGCAATTACTAGCAGCAGCAATGTACTCAACTTCAGCAGTAGATAAAGATAGTGAATCTTGTTTCTTTCTAGCCCATGAAACCAACTTAACTAAAAAGAATGCTCCACCAGTAGTACTCTTTCAGTCATCAACATCACTAGCCCAATCTGCATCAGTGTAAGCACATAACATGAAATCATCATTCTTCGAATACCATAATCCACGGTTCCCTTTAGATATCTGAATATTCTCTTAACAACACAACAATAACATGACTCTCCTTCAGATCAGCTTGATATCTAACAACCATACACACAGCATGCATAATGTTAGGCCTAGTCTGAGTAAGATATAGTAGTCCACCAACCATAGATCTATACAAACTCTAATTAGCTTGTCAGGATTCATCATTTTTGGATAGTTTACAACCAGTCACCATAGGAGTTCCAACCGGTTTGGAATCATCTATTCTAAACTTCAACAATTCCTTCACATACTTAGTTTGAGATATAAAGATACCTTTTTATGTCTATGCAATCTGCAAACCTAAGAAAAAATTCATCTCACCAATCATAGACATCTCAAATTCTTTTTGCATATCACCAAAAAACTTCATCTCACCAATCATAGACATCTCAGATTCTTTCTGCATATCATCGACAAATTCATACTCAGGCGTGTGCACAAAGATGGTGGTCAAAAAAGTGGACACCACCCAAAAAAAACTTGGAAAAAAAGGTAGCACGTACACAATTTTAAAATTTCAAATTCCCGCTACGCGCTTAGGTTTGTTCTTCCCGAGCCTAGAAAAGGTAGCGTGTACATGCTGAGTTTAGGAAACTGAGCACATACGCATTACGGCTAGGAAAATTAGCATGTATGCACTGCTTATAGGAAAATGAGCACGTACGTGCTAATAATCCTAGTAAAACCACATACGCGGTGCCTGATAAAAAAAGTTTTAAAAAAAAACTGGGTCCTCATTTACCTAAAAAGCGCTTTTTTTAGTTTGTTTTTTTCCCATTTTCTAACCTAAACCATGAACGAGGTGCTAAATTTGTCCTCCAGGCTATGGATCAAGGTTAGTTTTTGTTTATTTTTCTCTTTCTTTCTGGTTTATGCAATTTGTTTTACATTTTGAATTTAATTTCATTAATTTTGATTAGGTTTTTCTATTTTTTGTTTCAAAAACCAAATTCTTCTAATCCATAACAAGAACAACCAAATGCACCTCCTAAAAACCCACAAGAACAACCAAATGCACCTCTTGATAACACACAAGAACAACCCCTAATTCCTCCTTTTGACCGCACAGCCGAAACACAGGAAGAATTAATTAATCAGTTAGGGCAAAATGCATCCAAAATCAATAGAATGATTGTAAAATTGAAAAATTTTGAGCTTGACCATCATCAATCCCTCGCCACTAGCCTAGAAACATTATCTAGTGGTGCCATAGCTATTTCCATATAAATTACCAAATGGGGAAGCTTTAGGGATAGGTGTTGTCAATTCTATGCCAATGGGCTATCATACGATGGAGTTAAAAACACAAATATTTCTAAACAACAAATATGTGCCCTTTTTGTTGACCCCAAAACTGGTCAGTCATTACCTCCTAATGCAAAGAGATTTCCCATACATTGGTGTACCAATGTGTAGATGAAGAATCTTTTTTGACAGAGGTGGTGGATGGTCTTTGACGATCCACCTTGTAATAATTATGAGGTGCCATTATATTTTTTGAGAAAAAAATATTGTGAGTTTGTGCTCAATGTGTGCCCAAATTATTTTGACATGAGAGAGTTTCATGGTAGAGGTGGTGGCTCTACCCAAGATAGACCTAGAGCCCGTAGGTGATTAGCCGCAGAGAGTCACCGCCCCCTAGCACCCAAACCCAAGGTGCATCAGGTTATCCCATTAGAGCTGAAAGAGTCGATGGAGCTACAAACTCTTTAGGCAGCCACAACATTGACTGGTGCCATCATCCAGCATGGGACATCATTAGCACACCCTATTGTATTGGATGATGAGACATTAGAGGGCGACAAAGAGCCCATCGAGCATATGCATGTCAGTTACTCAGGGATATGCTTGGGGATAGATGATGCAGCCAGTGTAGATGGATACTCATATCATCTATGCACGATTTGTGGTTGTAGATGTTAGGATCACACAGTTGAGGATGTCACACTAACAGATGAGTTGATGGACATGGTGTTTGCCCATGAGCCACAGACACAGGTGTGTTGATTTGAATTCATAACATTTTATTTATCAGTCACTTTAATTTTGTAATTACATAAATGAATTTTCATTTATACATCAATTTAAATTGAGACAAATAATATGCATTTCAGGATGCAGGAGTGGTATGCCATACACCTCCCCCAATTACCACAGCTGCAACTTCGACGCCTGAGGTATAAATTTTGTAACATGTTAAAGTAGAATAGTACACTTTGAATTCAAAAAAATACAAGATATACTACCTATCTTTAATGCTTGGTCCAATTTTTGGTTTGTAGGTGTTGACAGGGGACGAAATGTCCCAGATTGATGACATCACACTGTTGGCGATCGATTTGGGCCTACAAGGCTATATGGTATCATATTTTGTACAACTCTTTTTATGTATCGTTTTGATGGAATATGCAAGTCATTTCATTTTAGATTTTTAAAATTATGTTTAATTTATTATCTGTACTAATATCTCATGTTAATTTTCTATTTTTAGGGCACCCCCTTCGCATCTAGGGCTCGTCCGAAGAAAAAGAATATCTCAAAGATGCCAAAATGTGTGAAGAAGGTAATTGAACACATTTTTTAGTTGTACAATTGTTTGTAAATGTTGAAATCAAGTATTAGTTGGGATTTGTAGATTGATTACTATTTTTTGTCTATTTTACATGTACAGTGGCCATTGAGCTTTGTGGATATGTTGAATGCACCTGATTCGCTCGTGAATCAAGAGAGGGTGGAGGTATGTATCTCTACTTTATTTTCTTGATTTCATGATTATATGCACACGTACATGTGAACTTGTGATATATTATAATCTTATATTTTTTCATACAGGAAATATCCATACCTATTTCGTCAATGGCGAACCCTCCTCCTTGCACTGGAGAAGCGTATCAGGATTCGGTACACTTTTGTTTGATATGTAAAATTAATTGTTTTCAACCTTCAATACTTATCATTATATTAATTGTATTTAATCTTTGTACATTTTTTGTATAGGTAATAGTGATCATTTCTACATCGATGGTGAGCCATCCTCAGTCCATTGGAGAAGCATCTGAGGCACAAGTACATCAGTGTTCTCTATATTATAGCTTTTAAGTGTTTTTGATATATTTATGTTAGTACATTGTATTAATTGTACATTTAATCTACAATGGACTTGTTTGCGGTACGGCCATAACGTGGATCCATTTAAGTATGTCTTCAAGAAAACTCCTAAGAGTGAGAAGGAGAGGAGAGTGAAGACATTAGCTCCTGGATCAGCCGATGAGGTAATCTACATTTCAATTGCGAAGGAATTAAAGTTAAATGCATAGTTATGATGTTAATTGTGAACTATTTTCTACAAAAGAATTCTAACTTGGCTTTTGAATTGTGGTTTTGCAGCCATCTACAGAGCCGTGTACTGCACCGAAGAGGCTTGATTTTGATGATCCACCAGAAGTTTAGGATCATATAGTGTTAGTTTTGGTCATAGAATGACCAATACATGTAGATATATTCTACATTTTTATTATATATCGATTTGGACATGGCATATGCCACATTTTTATAATACTTGTATTGACTTGGCAGACATGCCTTTTTTTATATATATAAATATCGATATTCGATCCAATAAATGTGTAATGAGTTCATTATTTTGTATTCTTTGTATTTTATGGTTGTCCTTTTATAAATTTAAATTAATAGTTGCATATGTAATCAACAATATGAATATAAATAACAAAAATATATGATATAAAGCATTGCAATCGTGGAATATGATTTGATAAAATTTCTAAAATGTTGAATTAACCCTACAAAACTCCTTGTATTCAGTTCAATATTGTGTATTCATTGTATTTGGTGGCTTCCCTTTTATAAATTTAAATGAATATTTGCATATGTAATTAACAATATGAATATAAACAACAAAAATCGACAATATGAATTTAAACAACAATGTGTTTGGTACGAGAGCACCCTCATGCTCACAATGGTCAAATTTTGTTCCTCATGTGCATAAACTGATGTTGTGAGTGCATCTGAGTGGGTAGGTTTATGCTAGGCATGCCCCTATCATGCATCCCAAAGCACCAGAACGTCAAGAGTCATACCCTACCGGTGAGATCTCTCAAGTGCCCTGAGTCCAAAAAATTGTCAAAATTTGACGGACTATTTATTCCAATCCACGACACATATGGTCAATCTATTTGATCTCATGGGGTCATGTGAGGCTCCTCTATAATAACCTATCTCAATTTTTGATGACTCAAAGCCATTTTCAATTAGTAGCATTTTTTCGCCTGCTCAAAAAACCATTAGTTGCTCGGAAGGAAAAGTTGCAAGATTGGCTAGAATTGATTATGTTCCTCGTGTGCACAAACCGATGTCATGAGCATGTCTGAGTGGGCATGTTTACACTAGGAATTCCCCTATCATGCATCCCAAAGCACTAGAATGTTGAGAATCATACCCTATCGATGCAATATAGAAGTTGCTTGACAACTTTTTTGACAATTTTTTCGACAACAATGACAATTTTTGCTCAAATTGTATCTAGTCTCAATCTATCACCCCTATGACCCAATAATGACTCAAATAATTATCCATGATTATAAAAGAATCAATAATTCTCATGATTGACCAGGGACACATCACATATACTCAAAACATAGTCGCAAAACATTGACACACAAAATAGTCACAAAACATTGTCACATATTATTAAAAAAATTGCCTCTAAATATGGTCAAATCAGCTCTTGGCTATTTGATTATACAAAAATTGTCTTACAAATAATCTCATAGGATTTTATACAAAATTCGGCATTACAATATATGTGATTCAGCTCATTGCCATTTTAATCTACAAATCATCTCATGGGCTTTTATACAAAATTTGGCAATACAATATGTGTGATTCAGCTCATCGCCATTTTAATATACAAAATTTGGCATGTACATCTGTACAAATCAGCTCATTGCCACTTAAATATACAAAATTATGCCCCTAAACATGTAAAAATCAGCTCATGGGCATTTATATATACAAAAAATGAATATAGAACAATTCATTGATGATTTATACAAAATTCTCAAAATCATTCTACGCTGAACCATAGAATCAATCAAGTGAGCCTTCAGGATCAGCTCTAACCTGTATTGTGTCAAGTATTGCCTCATGGTCAGATTCATGAACTTTCCATAAAATCTTGTTATGAGGTCTACCACGATACTTCATCAAATGAATATTTGTTGCAACAACAAGGTTAGAGAAATGAAGAATATGTCTGTGTGTTTCAAAGTCCTCGAACAACCAAACATCAGAATTCTTGATAGAGTATCTCTGAAACCATGTTCCTATCATGACAAAAAACCCTATTGGGTACTCAATACACTCTCCGTCAATGATTGTGGTTGTCAATTTTCTTGTAGGCTCAACACAACGACACAAATAGTAATCTATTCCTTCTTCATTGTTCTCTTCTGCAACAACTGCATACACATGACCTACATTTTATAAAGTGTTAATTAATACCAAAAATAAAGTATGATGTACAACAAAATGAACCAAAAAGAATACTAGCAAAAAAATTAACTCAAAAAATCACCTGAATCCAATAGGTTGGATACATGGTCAAAATCCACTGATGTCTCCATCTGGCTCAATTGTAGTGCTTTGGGAATTTGATATGAATCAATGGGAACCAACAGTCTACAAGACCATTTGTCAACCCACTCTTCTGATTCACATTCTTCCCACAAACAATACATGCATGAAGAGCAAAAACATACCATCTGTCTCGTATAAATTACCAATGAACTTGAATTTGAACTCATAAATGAGTGCATGTCACTCGATCCTACAACTATTCAACAATCTAGATAGTTTTCAATGTTAGATTCAATAATCAACCAAAAATATCTATGAACCAATGACGTACCTAGATTACCTGGACCCATCATAGACTTACACCATCACACAATTATTTCTGCATCTACCAACTCAGCACCACCTTCGTACTTCAATTCTTCCCTAGCTAGGGCTCTTTTCACACATGCTCCTACATCATCGTGCTCTCCCTTACCATGTCCAACCTCAGTGAAATTCCAAAAATGGTGTACATTGCTTGTCACATGCATCCTTATTAGCCAATAAAACATCCTTGCATTCTTGAATTGTGCGGTGCAATTATCTGACCATATTAAGTGTCAGTTGTATCGTATGTTCCTTTCCCTTAAACTATCATAGAAAACTTTAAAGCATCCTTGTACAAATTCTGATGAATGAGTACGATCATCACTTATGTAGAAGTGATACTCTCTTACAACCTTTCTATCCCCCTCTGTGCTATCATCTGCATGCATGAATGCTATGTGTACAAAAATAGAAACTTGTGTAGAGTGATAATAGATGGATTGCACTTCATTTTGAGGTTGTAGTGTATAATTTTCAGCGAAATCAATGATAGAGACAATGGTGCCAAGAGGAAATGTGTCCTTACACAACTTGAATCGCTCATCTAACCATCAAGCTCTATGTGTATGCATTATGTACTCATAAACTAGTTTCTCTTGAAACATTTTCATAAATTGAGCTACACATACATCATTTTTCACTAGCTCACATCTCTTCAAATCTTTTCCATCTTTAACTCCATATGTGACTATCTTGTATTTTCCAAAAGAAACTAGTTTCATACCAATTTCATGTGTGCTCTCCAAATGTATGCATCTTGGTAAACATTGCAAACCACCACATATAGCACAAGAACCTTCCAAACAAGACATCTTATAATAAATGCAACCATCATGTCTATTACATAACACACTTGAAATAAATTCTCTTGCCGACTTAGGAGGTGCTTGTATATTACATTCCTGCAAAACATTGTTAGTGTGCAAAGTAGAACAAATATGACAAAAAATATCATAATGCATGGAAAATTCAATATGCATCCTACAACAACTCGTGGTGCATACATGATTAATCTTAATATAAAAAGGTTTTGCCATTTCAAAAAATCTTTGAGAAATTTTTATTTGAGGAAAATTTTAAAGGAATCTTTCATAAAATTTAGTTTGAGTCATATCCAAATAGTGTTTCGCATGTGGCTCACGATTTTTAGACCCAATTCACCTTCTAACAACATCTCTTTGGTTGGGCGATACTCTTGTGTTGTCATGCCAAAAAATTTCAATTAATGTTTTTAGTGCATCTACAACAACCTTGTCTTTGCATGGTAGTCTACCCGAGAATGCCCAAAGAGAATTATTGTTAGGTTCCTCTATTTTTTCTCGCCTCTTTAATGCTTTACTTAATGTTGTTCTACTAATGTTCAATGACTTACTTGTTTTTCTTATCAAATGATCTTTTTTTATTTTCTTGCTCATTATGGTTGATGTAATGACACGTCGAGTAGCATTAGAATATTTACTACATGATTTTGAACCAATAGATTGATATGCATCAAATAGATTTCTGACAATAGTTCTTTCACTGTTACTTTCAGATGATCTTAGGCCTAGAATTTTCATTATCTCTCTAAAACTCAAATTTTTAATCATTTGAACAATTAATTGACATCTTGCGGTTTGATTTAATTTTTTAAAATAGTTTTGCCATATTCTTTTAACCATTCTCCTACAAGTTCATTCATTCATTTTATTGGGCATTGACTTCAATATATTCTCATCAATTTCAATTAGATACTTTGGTTTCCTACGAATGATTCTAGGAGGTGTTAACATCAGTACATTATGTACATTCAATTCATCAAGTAGAGAAGGTGTAATATGTTCATCATTTAATTGATTATTCAATGTGGTATCTTCTTCAATTGCATTAGGTTCAAATGGTAAATTATCAAATGTTTCTTCTTCAATTGCATTAGGTTCAAACGGTAAATTATCAAATGTTTCTTCTTCAATTGTATTAGGTTCAAATGGTAAATTATCAAATGTTTCTTCTTCAATTGCATTAGGTGCATTATATTCGTTTGGTAAATCGAATTGAGATGTTGAGGTTGACATACCTTCTTTTCCCATTGTTCTTATGTCAAGCAATTTCTTCATACATTGCCTTTGTCTTTCCTTTTGGGCCTCTCATTGTTCCATCATTCCTCGCTTGTTCTTTCCCATGGTTGAGATCGGTTGACCTAAATAGAATCATATTACATATATATGTAAAGAAAAGTTAAAAAATAAATAAATAACCATAAGTATGCATCTTATCACTATTTTTTGGAATCAAGCTATTAAACAATCACAATTTAATCATTTGAAACCATGCAAAAACAAAAAACTAATAAAAACAACAACTCAATCATTTGAAATCATGCAAAAAAACAAAAAATTCACTTACTTTTATGTATACAACAGTGATAGAAGTGCAGACACAATTCAAGTGGGGCCTTCAATGACCTCAAAAACATCTTTTGAGGCCATTGAGTCTCTTGGGCAACTAAAACTATGTCTCTAAACTGCGTACGCGCTACATTGATAACCGTGTACACACTACTAGGCCATAAAATGTTGGCAAGCCCAACGCTATTCTCGGCTGATAAGTAGCGCGTATGCGCTACTAAGCCTAAAAATGTTATCCCTGGGTATCAAATAATGGGAATAGTACCACTTATGAGTAATAAGTACCGCGTGCATGCTACTAAGCCTTAAAAAAGTTATGGAAGGGGTATGGAGGAAGGGAGAGGGAGAGAGAGGGAGAGGAGAGGGGAGAGGGAGAGAGAGGGAGAGAGGGAGAGGAGAGGGGAGAGGGAGAGAGAGAGAGAGAAGAAGAGGGGGGTGGGAGAGGAAGAGAGAGAAGGGGGTGGGAGAGGGAGAGAGAGGGAGAGGAGAGGGGAGAGGGAGAGAGAGGGAGAGAGGGAGAGGAGAGGGGAGAGGAGAGGGGAGAGGGAGAGAGAGGGAGAGGAGGAGAGAACATGGGGGGAAGGGAGAGGTAGAGGGAGCGAGAGAGGGAGAGAAGAGGGGGGAGAGAGGGAGAGAGGGAGAGAGGGAGATGAGAGGGAGAGAGAGAGAGAGAGGGGAGAGGGAGAGAGAGGAGAGAGGGAGAGAGGGAGAGGAGAGGGTAGAGGGAGAGGAGAGGGTAGAGGGAGAGAGGGAGAGAAAATGGGGGGAAGGGAGAGGTAGAGGGAGGGAGAGAAGGACAAAAGGGGGGAGGGAAGGTAGAGAGAGGGAAGGAGGAGAGGGAGAGAGAGAGAGAGAGGGAGAGAGAGAGAGAGAGGGGGGGTGGGAGAGGGAGAGAGAGGGAGAGGGGGAGAGAGAGGGAGAGAGGGAGAGAGAGGGAGAGGAGAGGGGAGAGGGAGAGGGAGGGAGAGGGAGAAGAGAGGGGAGAGGGAGAGAGAGGGAGAGAGAGGGAGAGAGGGAGAGAACATGGGGGGAAGGGAGAGGTAGAGGGAAGGAGAGAGGGAGAGAAGAGGGGGGAGGGAAGGTAGAGAGGGAAGGTAGAGAGGGAGAGAGAGAGAGAGAGAGAGAGAGAGAGAGCGAGAGAGAGAGAGAGAGAGAGAGAGAGAGAGAGAGAGAGAGAGAGAGAGAGAGGAGAGAGAGAGAGAGAGAGAGAGAGAGAAGAGGGGGGTGGGAGAGGGAGAGAGGGAGGGGAGAGGGGAGAGGGAGAGAGAGGGAGCGAGGGAGAGGAGAGGGGAGAGGGAGAGAGGGAGAGGAGAGGGGAGAGGGAGAGAGAGGAGAGAGGGAGAGAACATGGGGGGAAGGGAGAGGTAGAGGGAGGGAGAGAATACATGATAAAAATCAAAGAGGAAGTTGCAGATAAGAAATAAATTCACTTACTTAAATACCCCATACATGCTTTTTAAACCATAAGCACTCTGTATGCACTTTTGACTTTTTAGGCTTGGAAATAGACCTGGATGACAAAACTATAGATTGGAAGTTTGATTTCCCTCCATTTCTCTCATTTTTGACATGTTTTATTTTATCAACTTGGTTTATCAACTTTGTCATCATCAGGTTTACACTTCATAAAGTGGGTATTTCTAAAATTTCCACCATATTTTCACCCATCTTCTGAGCTTTCTAACCATATAATTTTTTTTCAATTTGAACAACAATAACATATTATTATTGAATTTATTTTACTAGTGTCTCCATAGTTCTCACAGACATAGGTGCATCATTTTTTGCATAACTTTTGATATAGTATCCAAATTTTTAAAAAATTATATATTATTGTAGTGCACTTGATTCTTTACAATTTTTATAAAAAAAAATTGTATTTTCAATTTTTTTAGTGCAACTTATGCTTCGCGCACGAATAGGTACCGAATTTTTAGAATGTGCTCGATTGGAAAAATCATTAAAAAAAAATACTCAACAAAAAATTACAAAAATATACACATCTTCTAGTGCTCACTCTTAACTATCTTTCTGTCAAAGGATTTGTCAAAATACTAAATCTAACTATGACTGTTTTGATGCGCACGTCAGACACTATGTTATGTTTTTTAGAAGAAAAAAATAGGGTCATTTTTTCATGCACGAAGGATTTGACCCCCTTAATCTTATCCAATTTTGAAAAAGTTTAGTAGTTTGGAAACTATATTCAGAGTACTACAATATTTGTTCTTTGATTATCTTCATATCTTGAGTGGATGACTTTCAAATTTTGCCTCTAAGTTCAGGTTCACCTGATTTCAGAAAAAAAGTGTCCACTTATACCCCTCTTTTTGACCACCATCTTTGTGCACTTACCCACTCATATCACCACCAAAGATAATATCATCAACAAAGACTTTAACAATCAAAATATTATCATTTTCAATTTTAAAGTACAGATTACTATCAGGATCACCTTTGGTAAATCCCAATTTCAACAAATATTTGTCTAATCTAGCATACCAGGCTCTAGGAGTTTGTTTTGGTCCATAAAGTTCTTTCTTCAACTTACATACCATGTCTC